>NC_089727.1:18268768-18536268 GCF_035083965.1 Branchiostoma lanceolatum
AGCCATGGAGTTTGTTGAGTAGGACAGGTTTGTGCATGTGACCACAAATGTAAAACCACCTGTTCCACCCTACAAGTCCAGCCTTCAGGAGGGAGATGAAGAACCACCTGACAAGCCAAGCCTTGGCTGGGGAGGGACAGGATACCTGGTCTTCAAGTAACAGCACAAGTGGATCCCGTTCAAACACCAGCACCAGTGGATCCAGTGAGGGTTCAGTGTCTTTGGAAGAGTCCAACGAGTCCGATGGCCTACCTGGTGTGGTTTTGCCAGCTGAAGATGTAGAAAAGAATGTCTCCTCCCCCACACGCAGGAGTACAGTACAGTCTGTGTACACATGGCAAGTGCTAAGCGAACAGCGGTTCAGCAGCACAGCCCCCATGACAATCCCAGAGTAAAGACGTTTGTCAGTGCTACAAGTGTGAACACAGGTTTCATAAAAAGGAAGAACTTGTGTGTAATCATGCAGTCATTCTGGTTCATATAATTATATTTGTTGTTTCACAAGAAGGTATACCTCGTGTATAATGCAACTGTACAGTGACATATTTTCATCTGTAGTGTTGGGAAAATGACGGCGCCGAGACTCGGTATTTGATTGGTTTTGACTTTGTTCTTCTTTTTTTTAAGAGTCAATATTTATAAACGATCAGAATACTTTAATTTGTAATCTATAGCAATAGATTAAGCTACCGTGCAATATGATTACAACATAGTCATTTGCCAAGTGATGTATAACAAGCCAAGAACATGGTATTGCAATTCAGCAAATATATATTTTGTAATCAACCAGAATAAATCTAGTTATATATAACTATATTTTGTGTGTCATTTTTTGATTAACATTTCAGGAAATACGGATGGTCAGTACAATTATGCAACGCTGAGATGGTCCATTACTTTCATCTGTAAATATAACAACCTGACAAAGTATAGTCTTCATCCAATATCATGCGCTAATTCAAACTTACTGCATAGTACCAAAATTGATGAATAATCTACTCAATACATATCTCTATGAATATAAATTTCTACGGCAAATATGGAGTTATTTGAATATTCCAGTTGTACATTGCTTAGTGCCTTTCGTATAAAGGGAGAGAAGCCTACAGTCCAGAAAAAAGTGTAGTTGACGCTAGCTCGAGTAGGAGTTGACCAGGAGAGTTGTGTTTCTTTCTGCCTGGGACTTGCTGCAGTGCTGTCATCAATGCCAATGTTATCTTCTGTTACCCATACATCGTCAACTTCGCGTGTTTGCTTTCCAGGTGCCCGTTGTTTTGTTTCTACACCTTTTCCGCGGATATAGTGTGAACCTGTCAACCTGAAAAATGTCAGGGTTGATTACTTGCTGAGTGACACATTATACCTGGGTAATAGTAGTAACAATATAATAAACAATCTTGTGAGAAACGTATGAGATGTTCGTTGACTCATCTAGATGAGGATAATCCCTTAAAGTGACAAAAGGTATTCCCCGCATATCGCCAAAATCAATCGAGGCGACAAAAACACTATTGCCTGTTAATGCTTACTATACTACTACATGTATAAGATATTGGCCGTAACTTTACTAGAAAATGGGGAGGGGGGCGATATATAGCGGTATCACTTCTACCACATATTTTCGCTCTGTGGGCATATTATATCAATTCCAGAGTATGTTACGTTGTTCTGGACACCCAATCACACTAAAAGACGTCAAAACCGCCGATGTCTTTGCTTCTAATGGCCCAAAATACGGCATTAGCCACTGTTTACCTTGACAACTTCGATGTGGTGTGTCACCGATTGAGAACTGTTCCCCCTATATCTCGACTTAATTTGAAGACCTGCCGATTATTTCTGGCTCCGGATGACCCTAAGATAGTCTGGCACCTGATAGGCCTAGTTAGATTACCAGTCGATGTCTCTATATGACGCTAGAAAAGGAAATTGTGGAGGACCTACCTTGGCGCGGCTTTTCCAGCGCTCTCTGAAGGCAGTAGTGAGACACCTGATGGCGCTGTCCAACGGCTGAGTTTTCCTCGCGAAGGGCTGATAGGTCCGCGCGGCGTCGAATTTGTCTGCGCGTTGCGGCTGATAGGTCCGCGCGGACGGCTGATTTTTCCGCGGCGCGTCGAATGTGTCTGCGCGTTGCGGCTGATAGATCTCTTCGACCACCGAATGTGTCTGGCCATCCCGTGACGTACGTTATACCCCGTGGATATGCATTTTGTCTCTTCCTTGTCCTTCCCACGACCCTGGGCCAATGACAGACATGGCTTAATCTTGCATAATTTATTCACAACATTTCACCCGTCTCAGTCTGGGAATCGCTTCCAACACTGGCGGAAGACATCTGCTTCTGAGCGGTTCCTGCATTTCACAAGGTACGGTCTCTCTCTTTGTCTTGATATTCCTCGTTACAACGTTTCCTATAGCAGCTGATTCGTGTGTAGATCGTAAGAGGGTCGTGTGTGTGTTGTAGGATTGTCTTAAAAAGGCCGTGGCGATCGAAGGAGGTCGTCGGGGGAAGGAAGAAGGAGCCAGGTGGCGGAGAAGACGATCTTGCCCCCGCCGGTCGCCTTGCTTGGCATGTGGCGCTTGAGAAAAACCGTTAGGTAAAATTTAGCGGCACGTTGCAACACATGTCTGCGGGGCAGACAGCTTCCCTTGCGGGCGACCTTCTTTGTTTCGTCCGGTGAAATTATGAAGCTCAGGAGCCACATGTGGTTTTTGCAGAAGAACTAGGAAAATTACAGAGTACAGATCTTTGGCCTTCTTGTTCCTTTCAATCTATGTGTCAGCGTCAAAATAACCAAAAATGGCAATTTTATCTTTCCACTCGAAATCCTATCATTTGGGAACAGCTGCAACACAGTGGGTGGAAATGGTACAGAAAAGAAAAACCACCAGGAAACTGTTTTGGGTTTCTGGAAAACCTGGGAGGAGTCAACACCTCCTGGTGACACTAAAAGGTCCTGCAGGGGTCATTGGCCAGTGTCACAGTAGTGTATCAAACAAAACAAGGGTTGCTAGCTGGCTGTTTTGGGGCCTGAAATACTGTAGATCTTGAAATGTTTGCGATGGTCTCAACTTTACGGTGACCTCCCCACTGCGAAATCACCACACTGAGAATACCGTAAATGCCTTTAGTTTGTGGGAATTTAATTTGACGGAAGGGAGAAAATGGAGTGCTTGCTGTGATTTTTATTTCTGCGATATAAACAAGGGGGTAGGCAGGCATACAACAGGTTACCATGAAAACTGTGAACATAAAACCATTAAATTTCAACATTAATTTTACAGTATATATTTCCAGTTGAAACACCTTGAAAACCTCGTTCCCCTCTTACCACGAAATGAAGTTTCACTGAAAATAAATAAGTTTACAGTACTAGTACTTTATTCCTCTTTTTTTTTTGTAATATGTGACTCATGATTTTACCTTGCCAAAATTGGAATACTTTTCAGCAATTTCACAAGAAATTCTGCATGTTGCAAATGCAATTTCTATCCCTACAACTAGTGCTGTTGCTGTGTCCTTTGCTGGTCTTTTTCATCTACTAAAAAGGTTCTTATGATTATCATATCACATTATTTCATGAGGAAGTAGTCGATTAGAAAGAATATGTTGTATACTGCAAACCGTGCCCTCAAGGGTGTCAAGTATTTTGGTCCCATAGCATTTGAGACTGTAGTGAAGGGGTAGTGGGGTATTATAATCCACTGTGTCTAGAGCCAAACTTTGTCGGGCTTTCTACTTTGTCATTTTTTTGGTGGGTTAGCGACACAAATGACAAAGTAGAAAGCCCGACAAAAACGCCTAAAAACACGTTAAAAACAGCCAGAACCCCTCCTCTGCTTGCAGAGTAGATGATCACAAGCAGTGGAGAACCTTTACTGAACGCTACACTGCCCCTACGGCTGACTAAGCCATGGGAGAAAGTGAGTGAGTGAGTGAGTGAGTGAGTGAGTGAGTGAGTGAGTGAGTGAGTGAGTGAGTGAGTGAGTGAGTGAGTGAGTGAGTGAGTGAGAGTGTCTAGGACCCATCCCTCTCCTTCCACTGTCTTTTACCTCCACAACTGAAGTCAGGTACCCATTTTTAAAGGTGGATAGAGTGAGGAAAGTTGTGTAAAAATGTCTTTCCCAAGGGCAAAACCTAAGCCTAAGCTAAGGAATGCTAGGAATCATGCCTGTGACCTATCAATTTCATGTCTGTGAACACAAATCCACTCTATTCAATGCCACCTAAGCACAGTTCTCTAAATACTAATGCCCAAATACCACACAAGAATGACATTATACATGCAGATTTGATTACTGTAATTCACTTTATCTTCACGGTAGCAAAATTTCGTGGTGTAAGGAAAATAGACATTTTCACTGAACTTTGACTTCACGGTGGTGGCAAGTAATTTATGATTACAGAACTCATGTGTGAAGGAATCATAAATAACAACAGGTTTTTTCACAGTTATGATAAGTTCACAGTACAGAGGTGACCATGAAAACAGTGAACATAAAATTACAGTGAAAGAAATAAGAATTACAGTACTAGTTTCTTAGGTTCCCATATCCAATTGCTGACGAAAAATCATGATTTTTCGCTGAAAAACACATTAGGCCTCGTTTTTTAATCATTCATTTTTTGTTGTCCACACCTTAAAATGGCTGGGAATGTTTACGCTTAATGGCTCATTGAAAACCAATCCATTCAACTCACTTCCTATTTTGCGACAGCAAACCATTTAACTGCTGGTTATTCTTATAGCTTCTAGCTGGGTGGCTTGAAATTAAGGCTAGCGGACACAAAATCGTGATATCACAGGTTCAATTCCTGGTTAGATGTTGTGCCCTTGGTAAAGACACTTTACACAAAGTTCCTCAATCTACCAAGGTGTAAAAATGGGTACCTGACTTCGGTTTGGGAGGTAAAAGGCGGTGGAAGCAGGGATCTCCCTAAAGAATGGTACAGTGGTGCTCCTCCATCCTGTTCTAATCCCAGCTCCATCCTGTTGATTTTCAAAGTTAGGATATTTCTTTCTATAAAGCCTGTAATTTTGCCAAAAACTCAACACTGTATTGATTGTAGACAAGATGTAAAGTTGAAGTTGCAAGAAATGACTTCCATTTGTGTCTGGAAAAAACAAATCAAAGCTCTCCCCCCTTGATGGGTGTGCACCCCCCTCCAGACCTCCCCCCATCCTGCTCTATATTTCTGGGGAGATCCCTGGGAAGGAGAGGGATGGGCTCCACCTTCCAATACCGTGCCTAAACACAGTGTATAACAACAACCCATTGCCCCTATGGCCTCAAAGTCAAAAGACTATGAGACTACTTTTACCTTTTACCTAGTAGCTTCTCCTAACTTTAGCCCCCCCCCCCTTCTTCTGATATTTGCCTGCGAAGTTAGGTCATGATGTAATATGTCAGTTAGATAAGACCGTTGCCAAGGAGTTGTTGAGACAAACTTGTTCGCAGTTGTTGCTGCAACGATAAAATCAAGAAGCAGTAGTTACCCCGTACTACGTTATTCGCTATCTCTAGGTCTAAGGCGGTGATCCGTGTAGGTTGTGGGTGGGGGTTGTCACGGTTGTGGCATACCTACATGTAGTCCCTGTGGTATGCACGTTGCTATGCAACTTAGTTTGAATGTCATAACCCAAGTATATATCCAGAGGCTGTAGATGAGGGCTCAAAATAGTCAAAACTGCCCAAGAAGACCACTCAGGGTAACCAATAAATTCTGGTCTATGTGGACAGGTGGTCACTATAGACAGGAATCACAGGATGCTTAATCGGGAAAAATTATCATCAAAAAGTGGTCAGAAAGTTAGACGATATACAGTATTTCCAGCTCTAGGAGGTGTAATCACTGACAGTACAACTGGAAAATTTTGCCAATTAGATGGCATTGACACTGATTGGTTGACTTGTTAAATGATTTATCAAGCCAACCAATCAACAAATGGCTTCTTTGTGTCTGTTGAAACAGGGCACGACTCAATATGTTTGTACTTGTTTGGGAACACACCTTGTGTAAGAGACATGTGAGACAGGTGTTGTAAGGGCCTGTGTATAACACAGGAACTTCCTGTCAACAAGATCAAGGTCAGATTTCAAGGTCATTCTGCAAACTGATTAAGTGTTGGCACACCTGATTGGTCACAAGGAATCACCTTGTCAACATGTTTTACTATACTGGATAAAGTGATTATGAGTCAGTCCTTACAATGTAGACTCAGTAAAGGTTAAGTTCGGTGTGACGGTGTTGTATTGCAACTAATATTCCAAGAATGTGGGGAGCATTGTTAAAAGTTTAGGCATGCATGGGTTTTGGTATTTAGATTATACACCAAGGAATTAGTTCTAATACTCTCTGCCCCATGCATTGGTAATATTCAATCTAATAGTAATAGTTAAGTCTAAAGCTAATTTTTTATCAAATATACAAAAATCTCAAAATTTATGAAACCTGATTATAGAGTTTGTAAGCAAAAAAACATATTGCTTGCAATTCACTTATTGTATAAAAGCAAATCTAACAATTGTTTAAATCTACAAAATATATAATTTTTCATATTTCCTGGAAATATGACAAAGTACATGTTTTGTAGATGCAGAAATGTTTTTTGCTGCGACCATTTTACCGCGAACACTCCATTTTCCTCTTAGCACGAAATAAAAACCACACAAACTTATATGCATTTACAGTAAATTCCTTGTTTCTTGAGTTCCTTCTCGAAAGATACAATACGCACATGGCCTTTTTTTAAGTGTTCAGTTGGTTTAATGTAATTGTAACCATATGTCATGACACTTGCAGTTCTGATAATTTGGGCCGCTGCTTCCTGATTTATTGTGCACATTTCCTGGATGTGTGGATCTTGCATTGGCTGTATATATATGTTTGCGGATCATTGGCCCAATGTTTTATCCCCTAAGTGGTATATACATCCTTCTGAACTCTCGTGGCGGGATCACCGATAATGGATTCTCGATTCCTCCAAGTATTCTGACCTTCTAAAGGCTTTCAAACCTGGTTTAAAGATCACAACGTATTACTTTTAATCTAAATGGACCCAAATGTGGCATCGAGATCTTGTGACGAGGCTTAAATGTGTACCGACCAAATGTATCGCGTCGTCTGGTTGGTTCGTTCTACCAGGGAGCTTAGCGTGGAGGTTACGCAATGCCGTTGGCATGGATACGGTCCTACTGTGGCTCAACAGTACAGACGGTTGGCAGGGATTTGTGATAATGCCGCTAATAAAACTAATGGTTTGGGAGTTAACTTTTCCTTGCCTGCAGTCAGCCACCTGATGCCTAAAACGTCTCCATGGTGATGTGACAAACTGCTCTGTTTCCATAGCGATATCACAGCATTTCCCGGTTGACATTTGTTACATTGCTACTGTGAATATTAAAATATTTGCAGTGGCATTATTTTCGGTGGTGAATTTTCCTTTGTAAAATCATGACGCCTTGAATATGTGTTTTTACTTCCACTTTGTCCGAGTCTTTGTAGTCTACAGTGCTGTTAAACTGTGAACTTAGAAGACAGTGAAAACCTCCCGTTCAGGATTTACTCCTCCTGACTTGACATTGAATACCCTTGAAAAAAGTTAAATGACTTTTGCAGTCGAGTATTTAGGAAACCTTGACTCACGTGAATTGCAGAACTGCAACCTTTCCTTGTTCCTAAAGGCAAAGACTCGTTAGGCCCTCTGGTACAGAAAGAGGATTGCCAACCACTGAACCATCCATGCTGCACCACACCCAACACGTCAGACGTAACCACAGAGAATTGAAGCCTAAACAAAGTACAAACAGATGTAATCTTCTAGCATTTTAGCCATCTTTGTTTTGCATAACTGGTAAACTGCACCCTAAGGCTTAATACAGTTTTGTGCAGTAAGCACAATTTGCTCTGCATAAGAGTAAGACTGTACTGTAAGGTTTTATCCACTCACACCACAGGCGGTAGGCAAAGGTATTGTCGTTGAATAGCTGCTGAAGTTCCGATCGTGACGAAGTACTCGGCGCGGGGATCACCCGTGCCAAGCTTCCGAGCGAAACCCGAAGCGGTGCTCAAGGCACGAGCGGGGGGTTCGGAGAGCCGAACAGGGTTCGGTGTTCGGCGGAGCCGAACAGTGTTCGGCGGTTTTCGGCAATGTTCGGCGAAGCCGAACTCTGTCTGGGCGAGCCCCGTAGGGGCGAGATAGGTGGGAAAGGACGTTTTAAATATCGCAAATTTCTGCTTAATCATGTAATCCAGCTCACAACATTAAAACGATTTATCATCGACGAGACATCTACTACCAATCTAGAGAAGATTGCGGGCCTAAAAGTTGTTAACAACAAAAATATACGGCATTTTATATTGTCGGAATTTGCTCGATTTCCGGGTAACAGGGTTACCAGCAGTACCGCTCCTGCCGCAGCACGCCGCTGCTGCAAAACATGATGACATAACAGCTAGCCAATCAGAGGGAGGAAAATTGGACCTGTGAACCACAGTTCCCGTCAAAGTTTTATTCCTGTGACGTTTCATCTCGTCTGAAGCTCATGTTGTCGCATATTTTTCCCCACCCTCCCCACAATCATGAGTCGATTCGAAAAATGTCAAGCCTCGTATCGGCAATTCATTTACCAAAGTGCTGCAACAGTCGGATAAATAATAGCCACGTAATATTTTTAGAACGACCGATCCGTTCGTATACAAAGGTTCAAACAAAACAAACAAAAACTTGATTCTGTTTCACCAAGGAGGTTTTACATAGAAGGAGAGGGGATAGGACAAGTATTCATTGTACTATGATTATAGCGGGTGAGTCGCGTCAAGGTGTTAATTACTCTGATATGCATACATCCCACGCCGAGTGTTTTGTTTTTCTGGGTGCGACCCGGCGATAATGACTTCGTGTGGACTTCGTGTGGAGCGACTTCGATTTCAGGTACTTTGAGGAGGACTTTGTAACATTAGACTGAGTTACAAGAATACAACGTGGAAGATGATCTCCCTAACGGCGAGTACCAAAGCACTGCGGCAACAAACGCTGCAGCCGGCAGCCGCGGTACATATTTCCAACACAAGTATTTGCCCTCCTTGGTTTCACGAGAACTATCGTATATTTCCGTCTACGAAAATCAGACAAAAACAGTGAAAACCCAACTGTTCTTCACATCCAAACAGACTGCTGTGTAGTCTAGCTTTTGCTAATATGCTGTAACTCTTCAAGTTGTCAGTTGAGTCCCAAAATACCCGACAATGCACCGAAAAGGTCCGCTACACCACGACGTTCAGTGAAATCACCTCAAGTGGTAACGCTCTTTGAGAACACCGATTTCCTACCCAGTGTTTCTTTGAAAGTAAGAGGTAATTAGCAAAGGACGACGGGAGAAACCATCCCCGCTAATGAGGGGGGGGGGGCATTTCCGGAGTGAGCGACGGGAGAAATTGTATTCGGGAGCATTTGAGCGAAAACATGTACCGCGGCGGTTACCCAACATAAATACCGTAGCCTAAAGCCCGTGCTCACACCGGGATGGACCCCTAGACTCTTTTCAATAAGTGTGGTGGGTTCTTTAACATGCTCAAGGTGTGACGTGTCTGTCCTTGAACCCCGGAACTCTGCTTTACGTCCCATCCAACAGAATGCCTTTAGCCAAAGCTAGGTTCTCTTTTTCACAAGTGAGTAGAGTGAGGAAAAAGGTGTTAAGTGCCTTTCCAAGGCCAGGGCACAACACTATTGGGGTCGCTATACTATAGGGATTTGAACCCAGAACCCTTAGACCATCTTGCCTTGACCCTTTGGGAGTGTCTGTTACATGCCTTACATACAGTTGTAGTACATGTTTGTACTGTGTTTAATTTTGGCCCAGCCCAAATGCTTTCTTTGTTGACATTCTGTCGAGAAGGTATCGTTGGTGTTGGTGTTTGTTCTGGGTAAGTATTTAGGCCTCAGGGTTTACATACTGTACATACGTTAAGTTTCAGTCACTTCGTTACATGATTTTATTCTTTTTTTATAGGATTTTAAGGGAAACTACTTGCATGACAGAACCATTAATATGTGGTCTTGGGGTTAGGAAATTGTTAGTACTGTAATCTAAATTTTCTGGGTTCAAATCCCTAGCAGACCCCAATGTTGTGTGCTTGAAAAAGGTATTTTTCCCCCTGGACAAGGCACTTAACACATATTTCCATCATTTCCTTACAATTGACTCAGGTGAAAATATGAGTTCCTAAGTTTGGTTAGGGATGTCCTATGGGATGGGACGTAAAGCTGGAGAGCCAGTGTTTGAGGAGGGCCACACCTTGAGCATGTTAAAGGAGTCCTAAAGTCCAGAGGGGGAAGTTATTTTCCAAAAGATGGTAATTTTAGGAAGTAGAAATGAATATTTTTACCAGTATACGATAAAGTACCCACTAGTCCCGTGCGCATCCAAAACGTTCAGTATTCTACCAAATTCCCCAGGTGACCCTCAGCCTATGTGTTTTTTACAATGTGCCTGACAATGCCTGACAAAAATTAGATTACAAAAAGAATGTCAGGGTGGTTAAGAAAAACCTTCTGGCTATGTGTTCTTTTATATCTTATTAACAATTGGTCTTCATATCGTGCTTAACCACCCTCGTTTACACCGAAAATATCCACGTTTAAAAATGTATGTTTACGCATAGGGAATACACTGGTAGGGTCTGCAGGGGTTTAGTGAGTATCATATTGTTTTAAAAAACACACCTTGTAAATTTTACCACAAGCAGAATTTTGTAAAAAGTCGGTTGATTATGTATTGATTGATACATAATCTAGTGGAAAATAACACCGCCTTCTGGAGTTTAGGACTCCTTTAAAGAACCCACCACACTTATCGAAAAGGGTGGGGTTCCTTCCCGGTGTCAGTGGATCAAGCCTCATAGTCTGGTCTTTCGCAGCTTTTACATACAGTAACTGTAAAAAAGCTGGTGTGTTACGCAGCATTTAATTACGGCTAAAGGCGGTTTACCAGTCATGCGAAACAGACAAAAATCAACGACAAGCTTTTCTACCACAAGGCAACTGAATTTTGTGTACCAAACAACTGTCACCAAGAATGGCCTCAATTTGCATTCCTTTGGTAAACCTATACTGTATAGTGAGTAAAATCATTCCACAAAGGCATCCATGGTCCCTGTAAGTTATACTGTTGTGTATAGATGACGTCATCTCTCGTGATTCCTCTGGGTACTTTAAGACTGCCACATAAAAGAAATCATTATGGTGAATGTGTTATTGAGGACTTCTGAAGAATGTCTTGAATACCTGAATGCAGGGCTCGAAATACGTGACAGTGTACTTTTGTGCACCCAAAATTGGAGCTGTGCTTTTGACTTGCACCAGTGCACCTAGATTTTGTAGGCCATAAAATGAAGATACTATTGTCAGGGTGCGAAATACCTGGTTGCACGTTGCACAGTGCAACAAGATTTCGGTTGGTGCAAGTTAATTCCAAACCCAGGTAGCGCAGTGTGCAACCTTATATTTTGAGCCAAAGATTTCAATCGGAGCCCTGGAAGCTCACAAAAACACATGTGTCACTCTCATAAAATTCGGTAAATCTTCAATTGAAATAAAGAAATCAACACTTTTTCGTTTTAAACCATCCAAAACCCTTCATAGATCGTGGAATTTTAGCTGAAAAATACAAAAACACACTGCCCTCAGCTAAACAAGATGTTGTTAGGTTGAAATGGGAACACAATACTATCTAATATATATTTTGAAATGTTAGTAGCGAAACGCTACATACGAGCTTGATTTGAAGAAATCGGTGAATGTTGCTGGAGCAACCTGAAATTTGGATGTGCAACCTAGCATTTGCCCTTGGTTGCAACATGGGCAACCTGGCTCAAAAAAGTATTTCGCGCCCTGATTGTACACAAGTACCCAGAATATTATACCAGTCCAGGTCATAATGGTTTGTGCAGCAAAATGGGGAAGCATTCGATCGATTTGTCTTTTAATGTAACTCCCTTTTGTCACATTATGTGTGATTCCATTCTTAAGTACAGAGATTATGTCCAATAATTGTAAATAGCAATGATAATCGTGCCCGTATTCAAATGTTATGGTCCTGTATTACCCCTAATTTTCATATATTATGGCGGCAAATACGTCTATGAATTTTTCACAGTATGCATTTAGAGTTAAGCCTTTTTTAGCCCCCCAACAAAGTGGCATTTTGGAGAATGATGCAAATCTCTGTTTATGTCCTTGCCTGATCAAAATACTAAAATCGTGTGTTGGAATTTGGGGTTCCAGATTCATTTGCTAAGGGACCATTCCTGTTATCGATTTGTAGCTATGGGCTGTAAAAAATTGTTTTTTTGGTCATCAGATTTTTACTGGTAAACAATTTGGATTGAGCTGGTGAAATAGATTTTAGGGGAAAAAAGCAGGCATTCTGGCTGTGATGAACCCAAATTCTACTACAGGAGCCGCAAAGTCAATTGCAACGTACCAAATATATAATTGTAAAACATTGCAAACAATTTTTGAATTCTTAAATTTCAATGCGTTGATAATTGATAAAACATTTAACAACAGAAAAGACATGGACTCTCTTGTTTGTCCAAAATGCTGAACTGTACTGTAAGTTCATCTATTTTTGCAGAAATTCTATTCTACATAGAACAAAAACACATATTCGTGGCATTATGATTTCACAGTGGAGATTTCACTGATATCAATAATTTTGATTCATATTTCTGAATTTTACAACTTGTCATGATTTGTTTTTTCAAATCAGAAGAAAAAAATTAAGCAGAAAATCCAAGAAACAAGAAATTAAATTGGTATTGCCTAATGTCTTTTTGATTTCCGTGCAAATTAAGAAACCCAATATGTGTACTCTCTTCTTCATCAACGCGGTACTCGGTAACCGTTGATGCGTAAACCGTCGCGTCACATGACCGGATGATACGTGTGATCATGGACTGGCAGTAATGCCGCGCTATTGATTGGAGGGGAGCAATTTTGGGGGTCTGCCCACTTAACGACATCTAACCATCGGCTTTCCACGTCTTGCTGACATACGGCACTCTCTGAGAATGATCGTACAGTTTTGTCTGTCTCATCCCATTTGCTATTAGATTGCAAAGGAGCATCATTCTGTAAATCTGAAAATGTTTGCTGTGGTTTTAATTTTTTGCTTTTTTTGGTCATGTGCATTCCATTGTATTAGTTGTCAATGATTTTGAACTATTACAACTGTGCTATCTTGATCGCCGTTTCAAAACACCACGAAAAATCTCCTTTCCTCTATAGCTTCTAACGCAAAATTAAGTTTCTGCAAAAATGAATTGATCTACAGTAATATCTAGTTGCTGAATAAAGATTAGATAAGACTAAGAGATGGAATCTTGCTGTGTTGCAAATTGCTTAAAGGCAATCTTCTGTTATCTCTTGAATTGTATCTGCGATTCAGCAAAAGTCAAGTGATGTCCAATATATCTTATCAGACACAGTTGACTTAATGATTTACCCATTTCTATACATCAAACAATGCTCAGCATGTAAAAAGGATGTAATTTGTATTAATAGCAATGTTGGCATTACTCATCAAAACAATAAGATTTATTATGTATAATCTTACAGTAGTACATTTTAGTGAATGTTTTTTTGAGCCTCATTTGTAACAAATAAACCATATACCTTAGTTTACATGTACAATGTAGATCTTGATTAAACTGATTATGTCGTTATCCTTATGAACATTATCATATGATCCAAAGACTGATTTTGCACTTAGCTAATCATGGCTGTTTCCAGCTTAAAATCTAGTTTGGGAGGCCAAAATCAAATTTTAAAAGTCAATTTATTTAGTCATTTCTATACATGATTAGCTCAAACAACACGACCACAATGGATTATGTCCATGATGCAAAAATATGACTTTGTTGTAATGTGAGAACTCGTCGCCGGGGTTTTTGTAGGCTCCCGAAACTCGGGATCATAATATGGCATGTTTTTGCACGGTTTTGAAATGCTCAAATTATGAAGTTATTACACAAATGTGCTAGACAGTTAGTAAATGTCACTACAATAAAGATTTCAGAATTTTTTCATGTCCATTTTTTGTCCCTTATATTGCTTTGGTTGCCTTTGATTTTTGTCATTTTAAACTGACAGAAATAAATTTCTTATCAATTTCATCTCACTTTCAGATTTTTGGGGCGGACGGTGTGAAATTTTTGTCTGGACCCGACGAATAAATTGTCAGTCCTGGCACTAACACTGACTCAATCACTTTTTAAACAGGGAAAAAATGATGTCATCTGACCTTGTTTTTTACCCGATTTCATTACGAAGCCACCCGTCTATATTGTCCCATCAGCCTAATCAGAATTATATGACCACGTCTGATGGTTTAAACGTGTGGATCAATTTTTTGTCATCGAACAGGCTTTAGAATATGCGGAGGTAGGTTTCAGGTGCTAATGGCATTCAAGCCATATGGGGAGGGGTAGAGTTACAGTTAATGTTGTAGGTGTTAATTAGCACCGTCCCGGAATGTAGTGTAAATATGCAGGACTCTGGGCAATCAGCCTGCTTGCTAGTGAACTGTTTGTATTTATGAATTATCAGTGGCAAAGTCATTACTGTATGTCAAGACACTGTTTAACCCTTGGCCAACATATTATATGGTACTTCAGTTGCAATGTGTTATGTACAGTAAATGCAGAAATGTTGGTGGGGATTTAATTTCGCAGTAGGAAGAAAATGGAGAGTTCGCGTTTGAAACAATATTAGCGCTACAGTCACACAATCGAGCGGCTTTTCGCGGTGGTTTTAAGGTTGCGGTAAAGAGTTCACTGTGAAAACGGTGAATATAAAACCCCCGCAAACATTTCTGCATTAACAGTATCAGGCATTTACAGACAGAGTTGTTGTCTAATGTTATGTTACAAAAGAATTCATCAGTTTCTGTTTGATTTTTGGTAAACAATACATCAGAAAAAATTAGTTGTATACGATATCTTTTCTGACACAACATTATCTGATTATGGGAACTATATACGGGATATCGTCCCTCATTATATGTAAGGCCTTGAACAAGATGATACGTTCTGTGGTAGTGCTGTGTTGATGAGATGTAGTATTAACAGGTGTGTGCGACATACATGTGATATGCTGTTGTTTGTTCCTACAGGTCCGGCGCCGTGATGACAGACATTAGGAGAGCGGCCATGATGCACGCGCTACTCGCTCTACTCCTTGTACTGGGCGTGTGCAATCGTCACGCACAAGGTACGGTCAATAGCGCATGCATGCATGACTGGCAAATGCAGTCCCATGTAATATGTTGACTTTGTTCACAAGGCTCTGTGACAGAAACTGGGCGCCACCCTATGTTAGTGTTATAATTGGTACGGTCCGATGACCTATGATGTAACGAGGTCACCCGGCCTCGTGGGGTTGTTCGCCCCCATGGTTCCCATGATGATTGTTCAGTAAACCCCTTTGCTCCGTACTCTCGCGCTCCGTTGTGTCTTTGAGTCGTCGAGTCGCTGTTACATAGATGACGGGGCTTGAAATACTGGATGCATATACAATGCACTAGTAGTAGTATGCACTTTTATGCATCCAAAATTTGAACTCATGTGCACCTAATTTTTGACTGTGGGTGCAACTACAATTTTGTAGATATTTGTGTAGTATACTGTAATTCACTTTATCGTCACGGTAGCTAGATTTCACTGTATAAGGAAAATGGACATTTTAACTTGAATGAACACGAACTTGGCAGCAATTGATTTTAAAAATGGACGTGTGAAGGAATCATAAGAAATAAAAACATGTTTCTTCACGGTGATGATAAGTTCACGGTACAGAGGTGACAGTGAAAACAGTGAACACAAAGTTACAGTGAAAGAAACAAGAATTACAGTGTTTCTCTGACATTGAAGTGTCTGGAAGAATGATAAAACCTTGAATTTAGAACTTCAAATTAGCTTTGAAATGTCAGATTCAGGCTGTAAAATTTGAGCTCTGAGATGTAAGATAAATTTTGCTTTTAAATAAATTATTTCTGTATGTTGTGCTCGCAGAATATTTTTCTGTGTACCACTATTTCACTATCCTATAATTGGAAATTGTCCAAAAACGTATTTCAAGCCCGTAATAATCCATTTGGATTTGGAAACATGGCGTGACTGCAAATTTGAGTTACTGTAAGCTTTAAATCAACCTTACATATACGTCTGGGCTTTCTAACTGTCTGAGGGCTGTTTCACTTAAATTAAAGGAAAGAAGAGGTCAGGATGTCAACTAAGAATAAACATTGAGACTCAGGCTGAGGGGACTCAAGTCTGCCTGTGTCATAACCTTGAAATGTATCACCCATGTGTCTGTAAACTCATTCTGGACCAGTAAAAATAATACACGTATCCCCAGGCTTTTAGTTTTAACGCATACGTAACATTGAATTCAAGGTATGCTTCAACATATCAAAGTTTATAGCATTATTTATTTAAAGGCACCCAGAGCATTTTATGAGGTTTGAAAACTGGAAATATTCTAGTTGCTGTAATCTTTATGAAATTGACATTTAATGCCACTGTTGACCACATTTGCGTGCAAATTTCTTATCAAAAGCGGCACAAAACTATTCTACATGGTGATCTTTTAGTTTCACGCGCCTAGTGTAAATAGACCGATACGTTTTCACAGAGCCCACCTCCGAGAAAACGTAGAAATGCAAAATTAAAACACAAAGATGCAAATATTTGACGGACATGCAGTCACTCTCTTATTGGTCAAACCGCTAATTGTGATGGACAGTCAGTATCAGTCTATTAGGGCTTGGATTTTCTATCAGTTCTCACCACACAACGACATTGTATCTTTGCTCCTTTAATGTCGATTATGGTATAGTGTTATTGAAACTTACTATGTGTGTAAGGAATGACTAGAAATTGGAGTTTTTTTAGTCAAGTTTCAAGCCTCATAAAATGCTCTGGATGCCTTTAATGTGTCACCCATGTGTCTGTAAACTCACTCTAGACCAGTAAAAATAATACATGTATCCCAGGGCATATACGTAACACTGAATTCAATGTATGCTCCAACATATCAAAGTTTATAGCATTGAACATCTTGTAGAATCATGCTGGGACAATGTTTTATACTGTTAATCTTGAAATGTTTGCAATGGTTTTATTCTCACAAAATCGTGACACTTTGAATACTGTAAATGCAGAAATGTTCGCGGTGGTTTTAAGTCCGCGGTTTTTGCAGTGAACTATTAACCACAACCTTAAGACCACCGTGAAAATCGTTATGTGACAGTCACTGTAGCGCTATGATTGTTTCAAACGCAAACTTAAAACCACCGCAAACCATCCGTTTTCTCTCTACCGCAAAATTAAATCTCCACGAACATATCTACATTTACAGTATTCGTTTCCATTGTATTACTAACTGTATTTTGATTGGTAGCATAATGTGTATGTTATAGATTGCAAAATCTACGTCTTTTGCAGGTGCAACCACTGTGACCGGTTCAACAATGACGGGCAACACGGCGACAACGCAGACCATGGCTGCAACCAATCAAGGTGACAGCACCTCTTCTGCAACCACCACAGCAACAATGGGCAACACGGCACCAAACACCTCGATGGACCCAACAACACAAACAGATGGTAACACAACTGTCGTGACAACGCGAAGGATGACCACTGCCGGGGCATCTGGAAGTACAGAAACTACAGCAGCACCCAACACGACCCAACCAGCTACAAGCACTATGATGAACGCTACAAGTCAGGCAACTACTGCTGCCATGAATACCACAGCTACAATGCAGAGCACTACAGGTGCCATGAATACCACAGCTACAATGCAGGGAACTACAGGTGCGATGAATACCACAGCTACAATGCAAGCTACCAGTACCATGAATACCACAGCTGAAATGCAAGGCACTACAGGTGGAATGAATACTACAGGTGCGATGAATACCACTGCAATGCCAGGCACTACAGGTGGAATGAATACTACAGGTGCGATGAATACCACTACAATGCCAGGCACTACAGATACCATGAATACCACAGCTGAAATACAAGGCAGTGCAGGTGGGATGAATACCACAGCTACAATGCCTGGCACTACAGGTGCGATGAATACCACTGCAATGCCAGACACTACAGCTACCATGAATACCACACCTACACAAGGTATTGGTGAGATGAATACCACAGCTACAATGCAAGGCACTACAGGTGGGATGAATACAACAGCAGGTACACCAGAGGCCACCGGCACCACAGCATCAGACAACGCCACCATGGCACCGATGAACACCACGATGATGGCGACGACCCAGACAACGACCCAGACGACTGCAGCGATGGCCACCACAGCACCAGGTCCTTACACTTGGAACGTGACATTCGATGCCAACTGCACCGTCGCCTTGAATAACGAAATGGAGTTCCTCCAGAACTGCAGTGTCGCCGTTGCTGATTGGCTCAATGTCAGTGAAAACACCACAAGGTGCCGGAACATAACCTGCGGCTCCACCAACGTCATCGTAGAAGTCGACCCCCCAGCCTATCAGCAGGCTGTTGCTGACAAGTTTGCCAGCCTTAATGAACCGGATCCCGCCGAGCCTCTATTCTTATCGTTTGGAGGGACTAACTTTACAGCAACTGGTGCAGAGGCCATCAATGTGCCCCTGCAGTCAACCGCAGCTCCTGGTACCACCCTGAAAAGTCCCACTAATACAAAGCCCACACCTCTAGGCTTCTGCATGTTTGGGGGACTGGATCACACCGGCTGCATCATCTTCGTTTGTGGTGTGGGCGCTTGCGGACTTATTCTGTTTGTAACTGTTGTGGTTTGCGTCGTCAGGTGCTGCCGCCGACAAAAGAGCAAGTCGTTCGACCTCCTGAGCGACATACCCCACATCTCGCTGAGCGACTACCCCATGACCACCATCCCGCGCCCGTCGGTCTACCAACCCGGGAACAACTCCGGCCAGGTCAACATGGCGTACATCACCGACGACGACCCCGACAAGCCCAAGCAACCGCTGGAGTCCTCCAACACCAGTCAGTCCAGCCACAGCTCCGGAAGGACCGAGGACGAGAAGAGTACGAACGCGCAGACCGACAACCACGTGCAGCAAGAGGTCGCGTCAGCGTCCTACCAGCCCGTGGCGACAGAAGAACAGCCCCCGCCGGTGTACAGCCCGCAATCAGGTACAAACAACGTGGTCCAGCCGACAGGAACTGACCAGGCCCCCGGGCCGTACCACTCACCTGCTAGGTAGACTTAGTTCAGTTGTTCCCCCTCGCAGTTGGAATGCCGCTGACCATGAGCTGCATGTGCTGCCGCCTTCCGCTTACTCTCCAAGCAGAGGTGTGGGTCAGGCTGTTTTTTGACGTGTTTTAGGCGTTTTTGTCAGGCTTTCTGTTTTGTCCCATTTTCTGTAGGTCGCCAACCCACACAACGTAGTAGAGATGCGCGGCTTGGTGACATAAAGAAAACGGGACAAAATAGAAAGCTTTAACGAAAACGCCTAAGAACGCGTCAAAAACCAGCCAGACCCACACCTCTGCTTGGAGAGTACCTTCCACTCCCATGACTATTTGCTTCCCCTTTTCTGTTGGTATTTAACAAAAATGTTGTCTGCAATGTGTAAATGTTAACTGTAACTGCTGTCCCTAACAAAGCTACTAACAATGTGCAGAATACATGTATAAAGTGATGCTGTACTAATAAGGTGACTGACAATGAGCTAATAAAGGGGAACAGGTCTGTTTTAGCCTGGCTCACAATTTTAACTTTTGTTTTATTTATGTACCACTGCTACATGTAGGCATAGCACATTATGTTGTCGCCTGTGTCTGTATTATGTGCCTGTGTGTGTGTCTAATCTGTACTGTAGTCCAGTTCTTGCAATTGTTAACAGGAATTTTGAAGACATGCATATGACACTCTTTCTTTTATTTTGGTACACACACCACATGAAGATGTTCTTGTGTGTATGTTTCTAATAAGTATGTAATCTGTTACCAAACAAAATTAGGCAGAAATGTCATACAAGTAATGTCTAATTTTAAGTTTCCCTGTATCTAACCCTCCAGCCCAGTGAAAGAAGACTTGCTCGACATACCAGAAATCGTGGACAACTCTGAAGTGCCTGAGTCGGAGAACCCTACCATCTCCTTCAGGGAGGCACCCGACACACCGGACGACCCCGAGTCCCCCGCACCTGCGAGTCCCGTGGTCATCAAGGGTGATGATGGTTCCGTGAGCGTTGTCGTGAACTGGTAGACTGAAGTTCCCCCGACAGTTGGTCATCACTGGTCTCAAACATTTCCATACCGTCCAGGGCTCAAAATACCCACTTGCAATTTGCAGTAAAAATTGCAGACTTGGTATGAGCCGTTTCACAGTTTCAGCACATGTGCATTGGTGGTAATATGTCAAAGGTGAAGGCCCCTGAGACATGTCTGGACATGCATCAAGCAAGGTCGAGACAAACTAGTCAAGGGTAGGGGTGGATACCGGTTCGCTGGACCTGATTCGGACCTTTATAACATCCAAGAACCGAGTCCAAAAACCTGAAAGCCTAAAACCTGAGTCAAAAAAAAACTGAACAAAGTACAAATATATGTTTCTACTTTGTTTCATAAAAAGTGTTTTGAGTCTCCCCTCTGGCAAAAAAGGCATTTAAAATAAGTGTAACATTCAAATATCAAACACTGGTTTATCTTGAAAGTCTTCTCTCTAAGAAACTTTTATAGTCGTGCGTGTCAGTATTATTTCGCTATGCTTAATATTGGTCTAATAAAACAAAACATCAACTGGACAGGTTCAGGTCCGGACCTGAACCTAAATCTCTGGACCTAAACTTGGACTTGGACCTTATCAAGCCAAACTGGTATCCACCCCTAGTCAAGGGCCTTCACCTTTGACCTCGCTCATGTGCAGTTCAAACTGTGAAGGGGCTTATTATGAGTCACGTATTGCAGGATAGGGCCCATTCACATTCGTCATAGACGGGGATTACTCTTTGGATAGTTGCGCATATGTTGTACAAAACTCAGCGGTCTTTGTTATGGAACTTGCCGGTTTTTTATCCTTGTTGGCGGTTGGCTCTGTCACAGCCAGCTTGAAATTTCAACAGCATCAAAAAGCTTGTGGCGAAAGTGACCGCGCCCTAACAGATCTTTTGGTATTTTGAGCCTTGGAAGCACAATCTCTATCTCCCAGATCTTAGTATAATGTAAGGTGAATTTTGGCGCTGCTACATTAATGTACAAACAACCAGTGGTAAGTTTACTATACTGGTGCCATATCATATGGCAACAAAATTTATACTGAAACTTATTGATAGTCTGATACAATAGAAACAAAACTGTTTTTCGGGGCAAATTTTCACGTTTTTTAAGCCAACTGTTTGAAATCTGAAGCTGAATTTAGAGAAAGAAAAATATCAGATGAAAGGAACATCAAATGTGTCTAAAGCTTTATGTTCTTTGCGCTGGTCATAAATGCCTTGATGCCGTTGCAGATGTTAATTTTACAGTAGGCGGTGAAGTCAATACATGCAGTAATACTGTAGATTGTGAAATGTTCACGGTGGTTTTATTTTTGCAATTTTTGTGTGGACCTCTCCACCTCAAAATCATAACGCTGCAAACTGTGTTACTGTAACGTTTACAGTACTATTATTTTTCTTCTGTGAATTTAAAACACTGCATAAAACCCTTTTGCCCCCGTCCCCGTGAACACACATGTAAATGGATTTACAGTACATTTTCAGCACTTTGAGGGGTTGACATTAACTTCAATGTTCAAGTCTTTTGAATCCAGCACATTAAATCAAGCAAACCTGTGTTTTTTATATGTTTTATTCAAGATTTTTATGTCAGTGCCATAGACACAGTCAAAATGTTCACGACAGACTAATGACAAAATATAGGCCTGCCAGTGCTTTCTCAATGTCCCATTGATTTGAATGATGCCTGGGTTATTCCATGCCCATTAGGCAAATGACTTTTATTGAGCGAAGTCTTTTCAAGGATTTTATGATGTGTTTTGTGTATTGACCAAAGTTGGAACCCCTGTGCCATATAATCCTGAAAGCAATAACAGTGAAAATTAGTGCCAGGTGCATTTTCATACAGTACCAAAACTCAAACATGTCAAAGTTTGGATCACACAGTTTTATGTATTTTTAGGCTGGTTTAAGAAAAGATGGGATTGGATGTGCAATTTTTTGCTACACATTTTTACCAAAAGCACTGTTGTACTAAACATCAAATTGTTACAAGATCTATATTCTCTGGGTTTTCCTCATCAGTTGTATTTCTCTCTCTCTCTCCCCCTCTCTCTTGAAAAGAGGGCCCAAAGCATTACGCGTGGTCCAAATTTAGGTACAGTGCAGACATCAATTATCACCATCCGAGGTCTGTGAGATAAACATAATCACGATGTATATTCTGTACTTTTTTTTTTCATTGGTAGAGATGTATAATTCAATTAAGTACTTTCGCTACTTCAACCATTCCTCTTTTACTTCAAGAAACAAAGACTTGAGTTTTGAAACATCATGATGTCTTGTTATCTTAGAAATTTAAATCTGATGTGCTCAATTATTATAATAATTGTTACAGTAGTAACTTTTATCTGACTTCTTAAGATCTATCAGTCTTTCAGTTTTCCGGATGATTTCTTAGCTGCTATAAATACTAATCCTACAACACTTATTGTGGTAGTTTTCACAATCTTTTTACGTCTTGACTGTCTTTATCAAAGTAGATGACCTTGTATAGAACTTGTTTGCTAAGTTCGTTGAAAGAACTGGACAACCTGGGAAGTTGCAAAGGGAAAATGTGCATATCAACTTTTAGCTTATATTCTATGTTTGTATTTAAACAGAAACGAGGTATACGTTATATATTGTAAGTTTACACCGTACATGTTGTTAAGTTTTGGTGTTTTACATTTCTATGTACTCAAGAAGATATTTTTCTGTAAGTATTACTTTGTTCTTCAGTCTGCTGGAGCAGACAAAATTAGGCTAGACATGTTGAGAGAAAGATCATAGTTTTTGTTCGTAGTTGCTTTCCAAGATGAAATTTTGGCAGAGCATTATGCGAAAGCTGCACAAAGCTAGGATAGACTTAATCTCCAAGCAGATCTATCGGTGACAATGACAGTATCCAAAGGGAAAAAACAGCAATATTGCCACCAATAGATCTGCTTGGAGATTAGGATAGAATATTATTAGCGTGGTTTGATATAATAAAAAAAAGGAGCTGTTATTCTTGGATTGAACTTACACTGTTAGTGTTACTGTCATTTTCTACAGTTGACCTGTATAACTGAAGGTAAGGATAAGACATGGCAACATTCCTGCATAAAAGGTTTGTAAGAGTATAGCAATGAACGTAGCTGCTGTATGATTTGATTAGCAAGCCTGAAAATGGAAAGAGTTCATCTTTATGCCAAATTTGTGGAATGTCTAGTACTAAAGTTAAACATAATCCCACCAGGTTACATAAATTTATCTTCCACCTCAACGAAATGTGTCTAGCTAAAGAGATCTCCAATGCAATGTCCCCCAGTATAATGCACTCATGCATATCTAAAATATGCATATCTATACCTTGGAGTACTGCATTAGAGATCTCTCAAACACACTGTTTTTCAAAGTGGCATAAAAAAATGCAACCTGGCAGATTAATGTTAATGGTGGTTACCCGTATGTTCTTCAAGTTTCACAGGACGACGTTTTAGTAAGTTTGTAGATACTTTTATTAGATACATTGTAGTCTAATGTTGGATAATATAATTTTGCTGAACACTTGTTTCTGTTTCAACAGCTGCAGCACTAGCTTGTTTTTATCATATCTTTATGTCTTGTTTTTACAGAAATCGTACCTTATATTACATTATTTGTTATAATCTGGAACATAAAGTTAACCATCGAAAATATTATCATTGGTTTTATTGACACAACTAGGCAACTTGTGGTGTTTCATATTGGGTAACAAATTGTTCTTTTATTGTGAAGTTTATCTTGTGAAGTGAAAATGTAGGACAGAAGAGCAAGGATAAATTTAGGAAACTTTAAGTAACAAACACATTTTATGTTAAGTGCCATGGTCCCTTGTTATCTTTTAAATATTCTTATCAAAAGAATGTTTGTATTACACAGTTTATTCATGTAAGGTATAAGAATATGCTGTCAGCCATTAGAAAAATTGTAACAGTTCCACTTTTTACACTGTTATTACCAAGAAATGTGTAACCCTATTGTCAACCCTGCAAGTAATGAGCCGATCCAAAAGCCAAGTTCTGATTGGCCCCAACAAGGGTGCCGGGTGGAACCAAAATGATTCTTGGGGGGGTAAACAAACATGATGAATTTTCACAATCATTCATATGAAAGAATTATTTGCAGTTATGTTGATTAGATGAAGAAAAGTTCCAATTATCATATTTTCATCCCCAAGACCATTTCAGGCCAGTCTCTTCCTTGTGCTGAATGTATGCAATGTGGTTAACGTTACTTATAAAATAATTGATAAAAATATTGTGCCATGTTTCTCCCCTTACACCAGATTATAAAGTTCATACACAAAAACAGTGTTTCTTGTTGTAGTTCTTTTAATTACTAAAATATTATTGTTTTCCAAAGAACTCTTTTTTACATTTGACCATTTCAAAGTAGCTCAGTACCAGAATAATAGATATATATGAAAATGTAAGTTGACCCTACTCTCCAAGCAGATGTTAGGCGCAGACATTTTTTCGGGCATCAATTTAACTGTTTTTATCGGGCTTTCTTGTTTGTGAGGTTGCCGGTTAGGCTAGCGGACAAAAAAGAAAACCTGACAAAATAGAAAAGCAGCTAAAAACACCTTAAAAGATGTCCAAAACAAGCGCGCGCATAAGACCTGCTTGTAAGTGGACTCCTGGTTTACTACATGTACATTCTCCGATATTTTCAAAAGGCATTTCATTCAATAATATTGAACTAACCACCACCACATACTTGAATGACAACATTTGGCTTGGTATATTATATTGGTTTTGAGGTAATTTTGGTCAGCAAAAGTACAGTTAAGCCATACAAAAATTAGGTGTGACATTACTTGCATAGTAAGAAATATAGAATATCAATGGATCTGATTTCTAATACAGGTCACATTTTTCAAATACTAAATAACTGTGTTTGAGGTCGTAGAGCTTTTTTTTATGCCAGTGTACCGTACGAGCGATAACAGTAGAAAGACATACATTTTTGTAACATATCTTGCTGATTCAACTGCCGAAAAAATGTGGATAATGTAAGTGAAAGAAAATGGATCTTTTTCTTGAAGATCATTCATGATGATTAACATATTAACCTATACATAAATTACAAACCAGGGACAAAAATGTTTATTAAGATTAGAGTCTTAATATTAGTTTGACTCGATTGCTGTGCACATACATATATTCTGCATATCACAAAACATGTATTTCTCTCTGATCATATAGTAATACAGTCTGTACAATTTTCTATGATATATATATATTTAGTACAAAATTTCCTTATAACACATATACATGTATGCAGCCGGGTACAGTATTATCAATTCCAAAATTGCACACATCCCTTCAAAATTTGTACCAAAATTACAAAAGCTTTAAAAGTTGTACAAGCCTTCTACCAAATTTGTACCAAAATTACAAAAGCTTTAAAAATTGTACAAGCCTTCTACCACTACAATATATAGTAGTTATAATAACTAGATAATCATTAACCTTCTCCCTGCTGCCTAACTCTGTAACCAATAGAGAATTGGGTGCCAAACGGATACTTCGGTGTGCTAAAGGTTAAGTACTTAGAATCTTATTTCTTTCCACAAAAGGAACCAGCCTTCTGTAGACTGCAAGAAGCCAGAAAATGGCGACTAAAACGATGCCTCCCGCTGCGCCGAATGCGATCTGTGGTCCGTAGTTCGTGTAGATCTGGCTGACGAAGACGGGGCCGAGGGTGCGGGCCAGACTGCCCGAGGCCGTCAGCCATCCCATCCAGGTGCCCTGGAATGTATCAATCAGAAAATCAGCTGCATCAGTTTGGTTACATCAAGTTCAAATGTTACCCCCATGAAACCGGAGGAATTGTTTTTTGTGTGTCTGTTTGTTCAGGGACACTGACAGGAAGTTAGGTCAAAGGTCTCAGAAAATGTTATTTCCTTTCCCAGCTTCAATTTCATGCTATGAACATGTCTGTTGGCTTAGGGCAGCCAGTTGGAAGATGTATAGATAGAATCAGCAGAAATTCTCAATAATGTATGTAATTATAAGACTTCTGCATGTCGTCACAAGATTTGGAGCACCCGGTAGGGTTCGGCAGACGTCATCATTGGAGCAAGGACAAAATGGCAGTCATCTAGACACTTGAATTTCTGCCATGCGACCAACTAGGGAGAGTTTATGGTCGTTTTCGTTGTCAAGTTTCTGTTGATAATACAAATGCGCATTTTAACCTTATTGCTCCCTGGCCCCATAACTAATACAACTTTGGTGTCAAATGACTACCTCAGGAGACCATTAAAGGTTAAAACTGACAAAACCTCATTCTTTTTAGAAATTGCCAAAATTTAAATATCAAGTCTGTGTGCTTGTGAATTATCCAATGTTGCACAAACACAAACGCCAAGTACATGTCATACAATGCACTTTCAAAATAAGATATATCATCCTTCAATATGTAATTATCATAATCATGGTATATATGATACATAAGTGAAAGATGGTGTCAGGTGGCTTACTGTTTCGGCAACAAAAACAACTAAATGGATATAGAAAAAGAAATAGAAAATCTTGTTATGGAACAAAGTAATGTTTGGTACTAGGCCACAACAATTTAATTTCTTGGTTAACGGATTTTTTTTTTTTTTTTTTTAAATTTTAGAAAAAAAAATTCATTTTTTTTAAAAATAAAAATCCGTTAACCAAGAAATTAAATTGGTGTGGCCCTAAGAGTGAATAATAAATACCTGTGGTTTAGGGCCCAGGATTTTAGAGTACATTGCATAAGACAACACGTTGCTCGTGGGATAGCTGAGTCCCAGCAGGAAGAACCCAGCAAACATCTGCCCCAGGTACAGTTTGGGTGTGCTGTCGCACCACTTGTACTCCCAGGGACAACCTCTAGGGGGCGTTGTTGCAGCAGGAGGAGTGGTGACGGCTGTGATGTTGGGGGAGTGGGTGACGTTTTGATGGTGCGGACTTGGGGTGGTGATGTTTACCGCTGGATGGAGACCTGGCAAGGAAAACATAAATGGATTGTAGATTGTACACACATATCATGCAATTACGGGTTTGCAAAGCAAAACCTTTGTTGGATCCGTTGGTATGTGTGGTGGCCGCCATCTTGAATTATGACATCACAGGTTATTGGGAGGGGTGTTTTTTGGGGTCGCTAGCGTTCTCTCTATTTCTAACAAATCGGCACACAACTATCACACATTCAACTTAAATAAAAAGAAAAAATCCATTGCTATTTCATATTCAAAGCTATTCACCTTTATCTCCGCTTGTTCAAATGAATTCAATGTGCTCAGTTCTGTCGATAGATTCAATTACATACTAGGTGATAATCCCTACTGTGTACAGATAGGTATATACATCAAAGAATGTTTGGACATTAGAACAAGTATATGACATGTGATATTTCGATATGTTGCTCTATCCCATATGATTGTGTGTAATCAAACTCATTTTTTATGCACTTATTCATTTGTATGTATGTATGTAGTAGACCTTACGAAAGTCGCTGTGCTTTTGTTGTGCCAATAAAGATCTTCTATCTATAAAAAGACCCCATAACCGCTAAACTAACATAGCAAACCTGAAGTATACATGTATGTAGCACAAGTACTTAACTCTGGATCTAGTTTGATTTTCTTCTATCTTATTACTAATTTGCTATGATCCTGTCTGAGCAATACCTACACAAAGGAGGTTAAAGGCATCCAGAGCATTTTATGAGGCTTGAAACTTGAATTTAAAAACTCATTGTACAGTAGTCATTCCTACACAGTAAGTTTCAATGTTACTATACCATTACATATCGACATTAAAGGACAAAAGATTCGATGTCGTTGTGTGGTGAGAACTGATAGAAAACCCAAGCCCTAATAGACTGATGCTGTCCATCACAATTAGCAGTTCGACCAATGAGAGAGTGACTGCATGTTCGTTAAATATTTGCATCTTTATGTTTTGATTTTGCATTTCTATGTTTGGGTGCCTTTAAAAACAGAAACTCCTTGGCTACATATTAGGAATATGTATGTCTACATCATCAATTTCCTTTTAAACTCAGTCACTGTAAATCTTGATTACAGTGGTTTTCTTTTCACAGTTTTCATGCTTAATTCACCACAGTGACTGCCAAAAACCTCCTTTCTCCTTCTATATCTGAAAAATGAATTCCTTGTGAACATAAAAGTATTTTTAGTAGCCAACAGAGTAACTTGGCGTGAGTAATAATTACTAATGCTGCATTAGTAGTCTAAGGGTACCCGACACAATTACAAGGTTCAAAGGTAGACACACAGCCAGAATACTTTGCCCATGACAGTTGCCAAAAACACTTTTGTTTTCCTCACTTCACTAAAATCAATCCCGTACTTAGGCCCAATTTACACTAAATAATATAATGTCTTGTCCTTTTAACTGTAGTACTACACCTGGTAGTCTACTACTGTAGTAGACTACAGCTTTTTTCTGGGTGTAAAAAGAAAACTACTGTAGTCTACTACAGAAGTCTACTACAACCTTGGGGGTAGTAGTACTACACTTCGGCGGAGGTTCTGGGAGAATTCGAACCGGGTGTAAAGAGAAATTGTAGTACAGAGGTAGTAGACTTCAGTTCGAAGCCATTTACAACCATGTTCGATCTGACGTGATTCGAACTGATCGCGTGTTCCATTTCGGGTCATTTGCGGTCATTCTCTAGTTTTCTCAGTAAAACCGAGCTGCCAAGCCCCTTTCCCTGCTATTTCGCATCAGATACAACCCCTATCTTTTCACAAATAAGAAACAGGCTGAAATTCCCTCCCGCGATTTTTCAAAGGTCACAATAGGTCACTACAGTTTCGTGACAATAAGGAACAGTTGGGCATCCTGCTAGGCTTCCTGTCGTTAAGTGTAAAGTGGACGCGAATCTGAAGTCTACTACAGTAGTAGACTACCATAATTATGTAGTACTACAGTTTTATTGAACAAGTGTAAATTGGGCCTAAGTCTATATATATGTCATACCTGGGCTACAAAAAAGTGTTTAACGTTTGATACGGGTGTTCTGCATTGTGTAATAATTTTCCATATCGCACGGGGTTCTACTCGTATTATACGAGCTTCAATAGAATATTTAAAATGTATTTCGAGCGCGCCGGTTGCACCACTGTCAAAAATTCGAATACCAGATTCGCATGTTGGAATCAATGTTATTACATTTCTTTTTTCGCAGAAACAAAGCTCTATCATTTTGGGTGGGTATGACATATATCAGGCTTTTAGCTAGGATTTATAGATAAAGGGTCCAAAATTGAGGAGGGGGTGCTGTGATGCGGGGGTTAGGTATATTCTAGTAACACCAGTCAGTTTACATCGGGAAATACAGTAGCTATTTGGAATCTCCAGAAAAATTGATGTTCTACCATTAAGTTTCATATCACTGTGTAGCTCTTAGTGTAACAAGTACAGTGATGTAAAAATTATTATTCTGAAATGTTCATAACTGTAGATATCATTAATAAAAAATGTCAGCAGACTGCAGGCTATTTGGTTAGCCCGCTGAAATGAAAAGCTAGCCCGGAGATGTGAAATCACAGAACTCGGGTCTAAAATTGTTAGACCGCGGCTCTAAATTTCTAGACCGCGGGGCAGAACTGTCCAAAAGCAGGTAGACCGTGGGGAAAACTTCAGACTGCGGGGATAACTTGAATGAAAAGCTGTGTCAGAAAGGTGTGAGAGGCGGGGCAGAGAGGTGGGAAAGAGGCGTGAATTGGCAGTCTACAGGAAGCACTCCCAACTTTAGTCTGCAGGGCTTCGAAATTAGACCGCGGTCCTGCATCTCACACTTGAGGTCCAAATCAGCTCATCATACTTTTAGCAGACCATTTTAAGCACTAAAAACTGCTTGTTCCCTCTCTCTGTCTCCCGATGGGATCTATGGATTAACAATTTCATGGTAGCTTTGCATGTCAATCAGTTTTCATGCTGTCCCAGTGTCTGGTAGGACTAAAAAAGCATCAGTGACACTGTAACAGTAACATGTGTATGTAATTATCAGGGAAACAGGGGGTCCTCTGTGCGTCCAGCTGAAAAAGAGGGCTTCCAATTTGCTAGTTATTCTAGTATGCGTCCAAAAAACGCATGGGCGCATGCCTAGCTAAAAGCCTGACATAAATGTATTCAAGGATATGAACATACCTGGTGCCACATGTGGAATGGGCTCATTCCCATACGGAATGAGCATGATGAAGGAACCAAGCATGATGAAAAATGCAACAAGCATCATCCTCTTCTCATTGAACCTGAAAAACAAAGTTAGATTTTTCATGTAAACATGTAAACAGTTACTTGCCAATTTGCTTTAGAATAGAAATTTAGTAGTTTGTTCATATCTAGTTTTCCATAGTTCCATTGGATTGTGGGTAAGGTCAGAGGTTAAGACTTCTAAGACATAAAAATGATCCAGGTGGTTAAAAAAAAACTGTTGGCAGCTACTTCTTGTGTAAGTAGGGGGAGAAACTTTTTCCACTATGATATCAAATCTAAATCGTCGTTGTCTGTGAATTTCTGTAACATGTGCATAAAAGAATTAGATTATTAAGTTCTGTTAAGTTACTTGAGTATATCATACCGGGGCAGCAATATTATTCAATACGGGTGTTCTCAGTGGTCAGTCTTTCCAGTATTAGAATTTATGGTAATTTATCAGAATTTATGGTATAAGTTCAATTTATTTTCTATCGTTAATTTTCCTTAGTTTTGAGTTATGTACAATTTATGATATAATTCTTATTGTCAAATTTCGAAAGGAGGCCCAAGAAAAGCCACCTTATATATCTTTGTTTTTAAACACTAACACAACATATGCGAATAAATAAACAACAGTAAACAGTACGGCCCAACCTTCCTTAGTTCAATTCAAACTCGTTTCGAGTGAGTTGGTTTTCAAAAATTTGATTTGGACGTTCGAATCTTTACCTCTGCATGGTGAGTTTGCATTGAAATGCGTGTATTTTTCAGGTGGGTATGACATAAATGAAATACGGGGTACAACACGGTGTATTCTGCATCACCCTCCATCCTGCAGGTTGGGCAATGTTGCATTCTATATTCATTCCATCTGTACAGCTCACATATTGACATCTGCACCTACCTTTTTGAGAGGATTCTGATGGCAATCATGACACACACAGACTGGACAGCCAAACAGCCTAGTATGATTCCATTGTACAGCACTGCCTGGCTCTGGGTCCACGCATACATCACTATAGTCAGGGGGGTCGTGATTCTGAAACAAAATAGCATATACATGTAGTTTATTACTCTCTCTCTCTCTCTCTCTCTATCCAGTTTTACGTCTTTTGTTCCCCATCATCTGGGGGTTAGACGTGCTTACACATGGATGGGGGAGCCCCAGAACTCTTCATCAAGTGCAAGTCTTTTTTTGTAGCAAGAGTTTTTACGGCTGGATGCCCTTCCTAATGCCAACCCAAACCCTATTGCTGGGCTTAGGATATGGGAAATACGTGTTAAGTGCCTTTCCCAAGGGCACAACGTCTGGGTATCCCACTGGGGATTGAACCTGGGTCTTATTGGTTCATAGCCGGATGCTCTGCCACTGTTCCACACAGACGCCACCGTTATACACAAATATAGAATACAACACGGGGTATTCCGTATCACCCGAGGTTCCAGCCCGACCGCGAGTAGGATCGCCCGACAGCCGTAGGCCAGATTGTGATCTGACCCGCGAGAGGGCTGGGACCGAGGGTGATGCGGAATACAAGGTGTTGTGTATTTTATTTTTGCCAAAACACACATTTCAATGCGGAATGCGCCAGAAGTTGAGAGAGTTTTGTGTTCTCGAATGAAAATTGTAACAACAATGATTCCATCCTCCAAATCCGGTAGGCGGCGGCGCAACCGGTGCACTCGAAATGCATTCTAAATATTCTATGGAAGCCTGTGTGATACAACTTAGAACCCTGTGCAATACGGAAAATTATAACACAGTCCGGAACACCAGTATCAAACGTTTTCGTGGCCCACATATGACATACATGTAAATAAGTTTATGTCATAACTGGGCTGCAAAAACCTTCAATACAGGTGTTCTGGACCAGGTGAAAACAAAAAGGCCTCCATAGAATGTTTAGAATGCAAAATCAAGTGCGACGAGTGTACCGCTGTCGAAAATTCAAATACTGGATTCGGGCATTGGAATGTGCGGCTGTTACCATTTTTTGTTTGAGGACACCAACTTTTCTCAACTTCTGCCGTATTTTGCATTGAAATGTGTGTTTTCTCGGGTGGGTATGACATATTAAATAGAATATGTGTATTCCGCATCACCCTCGGTCCCAGCCCTCCCGCGGTTGGGCTGGTACCTCGGGTGATACAGAATACCCCGTGTTGTAGACTATATGTAAGCAATGGAAGCAACTGACACATGTTATTTGGATAAAACATCCGTCCATCCATCCATCCATCCATCCATCCATCCTTCCATCCATCCTTCCATCCTTCCATCCTTCCATCCATCCACCCATCCATCCATCCATGAATGAAAATAATATTGTTTATATTTTGTACAAAGCCATAATCAAGAGTTCACAATTTTAATATTAATTTCTTAACATCCTTTCTAGGACTAAGAAAATGAAGTCACTTTGTTAACAATAACAATGTTTTCAGCACCATGTGAACTTACGTTTCAAAGATGGCGAAGGAAAACAAGATGACAAAGAACAGGATGTTGGTTGCTGCGACAGCAAAGTAATCCACCGTCCCTTCCTCTTCCGACTTTTCTATTTCTGTTGGAAAGTAGAAACATGATAAACTTGAGTTGTCCTAGAGGTCATGTCAGTGTCCTTCCATGAAATATTGTTAGCAAATGCAAGAAAATCTAAATATACGACATGATATGTTTCTGTGACAATTCTAATCAATGCAGGTGAAAACTTGGGTGAATTGCTCCACCCCTGTGGTGTCACCAATAAAACAAGAAAGAATCAGTCCCCTAACTGATTACCAAAATGCTCCATCCCTTAGGCATCGCCAAAAAAAAGACAAAACCCCAGTCTTACCCTGATTGTTAACCAAAAATGGCTCCACCCCTTAGGCATCGCCAACAAAAAGACAAAACCCCAGTCTTACCCTGACTGTTGACCAAAAATGGCTCCACCCCTAAGGCATCGCCAAAAATAATACAGAATCCCAGTCTTACCCTGTCAACCAAAAATGGCTCCACCCCTTAGGCATCGGCAAAAAAAATACAGAATCCCAGTCTTACCCCGTTAACCAAAAATGGCTCCACCCCTTAGGCATCGCCAAAAAAAAAGACAAAACCCCAGTCTTAACCTGACTGTTAACCAAAAATGGCTCCACCCCTGAGGCATCGCCAACAAAAAGACAAAACCCCAGTCTTACCCTGACTGTTAACCAAAAATGGCTCCACCCCTGAGGCATCGCCAACAAAAAGACAAAACCCCAGTCTTACCCTGACTGTAAACCAAAAATGGCTCCACCCCTGAGGTGTCACCAAAAAATACAGAATCCCAGTCTTACCCTGACTGTAAACCAAAAATGGCTCCACCCCTGAGGCATCGCCAACAAAAAGACAAAACCCCAGTCTTACCCTGACTGTTAACCAAAAATGGCTCCACCCCTGAGGCATCGCCAACAAAAAGACAAAACCCCAGTCTTACCCTGACTGTAAACCAAAAATGGCTCCACCCCTGAGGTGTCGCCAAAAAATACAGAATCCCAGTCTTACCCTGACTGTAAACCAAAAATGGCTCCACCCCTGAGTCATCGCCAAAAAAAAGACAAAATACCAGTCTTACCCTGACTGTTGACCACGAGACCGGCAGTGTCTGCCACCTTACACTCCTTGAACACAAAGATGAGTAGCAGGATGTTGATGATCCCCAGGATGGCCGACAGGAAGCCAGGCCCCGTGTACATGTTGATTGACAGCTGGATGGCTTTCCACTCTATTCCGTTCTCACCCAAGGGTACGAACGCTGTCTGCAACACTGGGTTGGGGAAAGATGATTTCAGTCTGTATCTGTATCTATATAGCCGGTATAGCCGCCATTAGACGTAACACACCAGCTTCGCAGGCATGCGGCGCGGCAGCAGCTGGTCATATTACACCGAACGGTCTGTTACACCTAGTTTTTGCATATCTGACTGCAACCGTTCTTTAAAGCTACTTAGTGAGGAAGTACTTGATGACAACGAGTTCCATTCTACTATGGTTCTCGGGAAATACGAATTTTTGAACACATCACTCCTTGGCTGATAACTCTGGTATTTAAAAGCATGACTATTTCTAGTCCTCTTCTGGGCTGGCATTAGATACTTGTCAGTCGGTACGTCCACAAGTTTATCAGTCAGTGAAAGGAAAAGCAGAGCCCTCAGACTGACGGCAAAGCATGACGTTTTTTCGTTAGCACAAGTTGACTGTTGTTTGATGATTGAAAAGGTGATAGGTATCCCAATCTTAATATTAGGGAGGAATAACAGGAACTCATAATTTTCTTGAAAAAAAAATATGAAAAAAAACAATGGCAGAAAATCTTATAAATCTTGACAAAAACCTACTAGTATATATGCATTCAAATTGGTACAGAAAAGAAATGTTTCTTTTCTTACCTGGACCAAGAATGAAGCCGATAGCCTGAAAGGCACTCATGGTGGCCATGGTGGATGTGCGTTCACTCAGCGTGGTGGCTGCAGACGCGTAAGAACGGACTACTGCCACATTTCCTGAAGTGGAGATAAGATTACAATTACCTCAAAGTGTCATGTACTTTATAATGATAATAAGTTTATGCAAATTCATGCCCGTAGGCTATTTGTATGTTGACAGCAGTGTCGAAGTACAAATTACCTTTGTTGACAGCAGCAGTTAAAAGCCTAGAGCTAAGAGTAGAATGAGGGAATCATTCAGTTTGAAAAACTGCAAAGTGTGCTGCAAGGAATTCACATTGCTCGTCCGATAGGGCTTGATGAAAGCTATCACATACAAGTTCATTGGCTGATAGTCAATCGAAACACAATCATTTTGAAGCTGGAGTCCTAAAAAAGGTAATACTGTCAATCTTTGTGGCAGTTTAGTTTACAAGATTTTTGCTGTCACCTATCCATCATGAAATCATATTGTCAGACAGTCACACCACAAACATTGTGTTTCCATTGTATTACTAAGCAGTAAACTGTACCATGCAAAAACATATTTTCCCTCCTACTACAAAATCAAGTCCTTGCAGAAATAAATGAATTTACAGTAACCTACAGCTACGCGAATACTGTAAATGTTGAAATGTTTGCGGTGGTTTATTTAACGTTTTTTGCAGTAAACTTTTAACTGCAAACTTAAAACCACTGTGGAAATGCTCTATGTCTACATCTTCTGCTCGCCAAACCACCTTGTTTCAACCGCTTAACTAAAAACCACCACAAATACTCCCTTTCCTCCCTACCGCAAAATTAAATTCCTATGAATTAAAGGCATTTACACACACTATAATCTCTTCTTGAACAATGAAGTTGAACTTGGACTTAAAATACTTTGTATATTTGAACTTGATTTGTAAAGGTACTGTACCATCCTGTTCTGTGCAGTTGAAGTCATATCGTATTTTCCCAATTAAATTACGCACCCCTGATTCGGGGCTAGTATCCAACAGGTTTGCAAAGCTGAAACGTTAAGTCAAAAACTTCAAAATTAAAAGTATGCATCACTTCTCCACTGATTATTTTGAACAGGATAAATTCAAATTTATAGTGTTCCTTCTCTCTTCTGAAATGTTTAAAAAGTGCGTACTTTATTCAAGAAAATACGGTAGTCTTTTTTAAGTCTCACTGACAGAGAGAGAGACAGACGCTATACAACCACCCTGACCAATCGATCCCATTGAAACTCAGATTCGTATCAGCCATGACCCGACAAATCGCTTTCTAACTTGCGTTAACGACTAAATCTGACAAAACAGACTCGCCAGTGAGATGGTGGAAGATAGTTTCTGCTACTTTTCTCTAAACGCTAGATGGCGAACGCATTCAATCACTTCCAAAGTGCCAAAATTGTCAATCTGAAAACATCTTTTGGAAGCTCACACCTTCCACCATCTCACTGGCGAGTTTGTTTGGTCAGATGTAGTCGTTGACGCAAGTTAGAAAGCAATTTGCCGGGTCATGGCTGATACGAATCTGAGTTTCAATGGGATCGATTGGTCGGGGTGGTTGTATAGCGTCTGTCTTTCTCTCTGTCAGTCACACTTAAAAAAGACTACCGTATTTTTGTGAATAAAGTACGCACCTTGCAAACATTTCAGAAGAGAGAAAGAACACCATAAATTTGAATTTATCCAAGTTAGAAAGCGATTTGTCGGGAAATGGCTGATACGAATATGAGTTTCAATGCGATCGATTGGTGGGGGTGAAAACACACCTGCCCCAAAGCCGACCAGTGCCCTGGACACCAGCATGTAGACCCCCCTGGGCTGGGGGAAGGCGTGGACGTAGCTGTACATGGTGTTAGCCGCCACGTTGATGACGATTGACACCAGGAGGGGTTCCTTGGTCCTGTCACGCAGGTTGGCCCAGCCACCGAAGACGGGCGAGGCCACCAGCTGTCCCAGACTGTACGCCGCCACCACCCAGCCGAGGAACGACTCGTCCGCACTGTGGTCTACCTGTGAATGGGGACAGATATCAAGTTAGAGTGTGACAGCAGTTTTGTTAGCAGAATAGGGTGGTTAGTGGCCATGCCTCTGGACCAAGAAGTCGTGAGTTCAAATCCCGGCTGTGTCGCTCACCCGACTTGCACACTACTGTTTCCTTTATCTTAACATCAGTTGCGTTTTGATCAGAGTTTGTAAATACTTTGAATAAAACATGTGTCATAAAAAAATATTGCTGTTTCCTTAATATCTTATCATCATGAAGCTTGGATCGCCGTTTGCGATCGCAATCTCTACTTAGTCTAGTAGAATCGGCGATTGTCCTAGGACAGATCGCGATGGCAGTCTGTCCTAGGACAAATGGCGTTCGCGATCTGTCCTAGGACAATCGCCGATTGTCCTGAATTGTCATCTCTACTGTGACATATATATAGTTTCTGTCCTTGAAAGGAATTTACTGACCCTAGATACCCAGGGCTCGAAGTTAACTATGTCCCTATGTCCCGGGGCCACCAAAATTTGACCTGGGACAACTCAATAATCAATTCGGGACATATTTGGGACACTCAGGGCTCCTGAGTGCCACTGTGCTCCTCCCTTGTGAAACTGTATACTGGTCCCACCCACTGTTTTTGGTGTGGTACTAGTCTTCTCAAAATCAATCATCATTTATCACTCAGCATAGTGAAAGGCAAGCCTGTCCCAGCTAGGCTGTGGCACATGTCTGCTCCCCTGACAGGGGGTCAGCAGAGGGATGGTCACACCTCATTTACTTGATTAAGGTTTGCCCTGCAAGATTAGAAATCAAACATTTTCGGATTTATTCTACCTCCCCAAGAGCCACTGCATCAATGAAGTCTTTAAACTCTGCAGAATTATGCTTTTTCTTTTATAACCTATTAAAATACATTATTTCAGGTTGTTAACAATATTTCTGGTTGTTAACTTTGTTGAAACTTGTGTTTACTACTGAGTGTATATACCTTTGTATGTATTATATTTTTCAAATTTCATGCAATTTTCTATTTTACAATACACAATTTTGTATATAACTAAAAAAAATATTCTAACACAGATTGGCTTGGGCTCAGGTCCTGACTTGAGTATAGGTCCAAACCTGAACATGAACCTCTGGAACTGAATGCAGAACTGACACTAAGTTCATATCTTTGGCCCTGGTTGGGACACTTCAGGACACTTTCGGGACAGTTGAAATCCACTTTTGGGACAATGTTGGGACAGTAGGGGAAAAAGTTAATTTCGAGGCCTGATACCTTTATCTTATTTCTTTGAACAGCATCTTAACCTTCAGCACACTGAAGTAGCCATTTGGCAACCAATTCTCAATTGGTTACAGAGTTAGGCAGCAGTGAGAAGGTTAAGTTTGCTATCAATATCATAGCCAGTGATGCTATTGAAAAACACATGCACAAAATGTCAACAAATGTTTTATATAAACTTTTTAAAAAACATCAAGGAGCAAGTATGAAACTTACCTTTCTCAAGAAAGGCCACACTGAAGACACGACTATAGAAAATCCTGCAGATAAACAAAGAATGGTATGACAGTGACTTCACATGTTTGGTCTAAGTGTGGTATCAACAATAACTTAAAGTGTTTCCTTCTCAAAAGAATGTTGTTATCTTTTACAAGCTGCTAACATAACATGACCTATTTATGTGCAGAACCTATTTACGTCCGGTTTGGCTCATGTCCACATGTCGCGGTGTATTATGCCAAAGCCTGTTCTCACGAGCAATAAAGAACATTATAAATATGATCCTCAGCCATCTCTTTAATTTTTGCACAGCAAAACATAATGGCCATGCGTTTACCACGTGAACGCCACGTGCCGCGCATGGGGGGGAAATTTACAGATAAACATTGTTTTTTTTCCATCGCGTTAAGCAAGTGGCCGGACAGACATAGTGATCTTACTATCATTTATCTGCAGACTACTTTGGACAGTTACTGTGCATTTTATTCTGGTCTATGTTCTTCAAGCATAGCGCTAGAAGTGAAAAGATTCAGAAGTGGACGATAATGGCTTACCCTAGCACAATTCTCCATCATATACCTCAGTATAGATATATGCTCGCACTGCGTTAAACAGGCGGAGAAAAACTTACAGACCATGCATTTTCTTTTTAGAAGAGCTGATATTTCTGCCCATGGGTTTGAAATTTGACTCTGTCCGCGCGGTTTTAAGATAAATACGTTTTGAATAAATCGGACGTTAATTGGTCATGTTACGTTACATGCAAGCTTCTGAACTGGCTGCCCTATGATGTCAATAAAAATATTAATCCAATTACCTCGTGTCAAGAATCAAGAGCTGCATGGGGATTAAGTTTCATATTTTGGTAGTCAAATCAATATTCAATACAATCATCAGGATGTATATTTGGTTGAAACGTTGATGTTTGTTGAAAAAAAAACTATGATGACTATTGTTTGAGAAAATAAGACAATGTTGTATTTAAGTGTGATATCTTAAGGATAAGATGTTACCTACCCATGCTACTTAAGAACATAGTGAGATACATGATCCTGATGGACCACCAGCGACTACGGGTGTCTTTGTCATCCTCCCACCACTGGACACTGTTGGAACTGGAAAGTAAGGAGAGAAAACACAATAGGATGATATCGACTACTGTAATATTATTAAATATTGTGCATGTTAAAATTTTCATGGCTTTCACGATGACCTCTTAACCGTGAACTTAAAACCGCAGCAAAAATGTTTCTTCTGTCTTCCTATCCCTTTATATTTGATTCAACTGCAAACTAAAAAGCACCTCGACACTCCGTTTTCTCCTAGTGTCACAAAATTAAATCCTTGTGATCCTAAAGGCACTTACAGTAACTGTAACATAAGTACATTATGAACCCCCCTGTTGAGTTATGATGTTTTCCAAAGTTCAATCAATGAAAATACCATTGGATGAGGCAATCACTGAATCAGAGATGGCAGACTTCACCCAATTACCCATACTCCTTTGCAATCCTTCCAGTACTCCCACAGTAAAATAATTGCAGCACTACTAGTAATGATGTTTGGCAATGCTGCATAATGTGTAACATTACATTGCGTCTACAGAACTGACCAATCAACAGATAATCCCAAGACGGTATGCCTAAACACCACAAACGACGGCAACCCACCGCAAACGGGTATAATATGCTGTGTACATGGGGCAATTATGAATAAAAAATAAGACATTAGACATCATGGTTGAAATAATAACGATTACGTTAATCATCATAACGTCACATATTGGCCAGTGATTATTGCAACACAATGTTTTTAGTTACTAAATGTTTATTACACTTGAAATAAAATGGTGTCAAAATATTATGACCTTTTAACTATGATTTTATTCATGACATGTTGAAATTTCTCTGCTAAATTTTCGAGGTCAAAGGTTGCACATTTTCAGGTCACATGTTGATTACTAGCGTACCAGTTTAAGGTGATTAATGTAAGATGGACTTTGATCTTCAAAACCTAGGTGGAAAAAAATAAAGCTAAAATCACCTGCTAATTGGGCGAAGGGGAAATTCTACAAAATAAACGACTATTCTCACTGGAACCACAAAACCAGTAGCTTGATAAGCAAACTTTGTATAAAACTTGCCACAAAAAAATTAAGTGATCTCCCCAAAGTTTATCAATCTTGAAATTACTAGTATTTGAAACTGGTATAATCTGATCATTTTATTGTCCTTGTAAGATACGACCTTAAATTGGTCTTAAATGTTACAAAAAGACAATCATTTGATTTCACATTTACAACAAAATTAGGTCAAGCATCACGTATCACGTTGACACAACTGTGACTTTTCGTAAACAGTCGAGTCTTCGGGCGTGTTTGAACTGGAAAAAGAGTAGCCACAGCTATTTTCCACAATTTAAACTCATCTAGAGCTTGTTAACCTTACCTTTCAATCGGTGGCACGCTTTGTAACAACCTTGAGCGTTCATCTGGGTCCCCTCGATTCTTTCTTCTGGGTGCCATTTTTGTGTGTTACCAAACTAAAGACTACGTTCGTCTGCTAGTCGACCTTTGGCCTTGGCCTAGTATTGGCGCCTCCTAGCGATTTTTATAAGAAATGCAGTTCATATTTTGGAGGGCGATTTCTGGTCTTTTGCTAGCCTCTCTACGGTATACCAGGCTATAGAGGTGGCTAGTAAGAGTAGAGATCGGCCAAATAGACCAATATGAAAGAAGAGTTAGTCTGCTATAGGGGCACAGTTTGGCATATTGGACCCTCTCTCTGTAGCCGACTCCCTTGGCATACTATTCACTCTATCTAATTTGACCAATTTCTAGGCTACAATTTTTCCAGCCATCCGCGGAGCCTGGTAGAGGCTAGTCTTTGTCCTTCGTATGCTTTGCGCGGAGTGGAAGAACATGTATCATGTGATTTGTGAATCAATGGTTATGAAATAAAGCTTTTGTCGCATATCATTCATTTTAATGTTTTTAGATCATTTCAAAACGCGATGATATCAAAGGTGGAATAGAAGTAACGTTAGGAATTGAAAGGCGAAATTGAGTAGCGAGTTTCATATGTCTTTGACAAACTTCAGCCTACAAAGTACCGTTGAGCCGTACGAAGAGGCATGAACCCAGAACCCTTCTTCCCCAGAACTCTAAAATCGATGCAACAATCAGCCAAAATGTTACATTGATTGGCATGATCTCTATATCTGTTAATGTTTTAGCTTAGTATCTGCACGATGATCGTCAACAATATTTTATAGATCTAATGCGACTATGGTAAGCGTGCTTTTCACAGATTTTGCATATCTATTGTGACCGTGTCAAGAGTGATTTGCCAATGTGTAGTTTTGATGGCTCATTCTTTTTTCATGTAATGTTGACTTGTTGTTACAGTGTAAATTTGCAACGCAATTCAGGTCTACAAAAAACCTGCGAAGTTGTAAATACTGATTGAAGTTTTTTCAAAGTTTCAGAACACGCATGGATATGCTGACATTTTGCAGCATACACAAGTATTTACATGGGGTGTATTTACGACTGGAAGTACCGGTAGTAATTAAATAAGATATCTGTCTGATGGCCTTACTTAAGATACGCACAGCACATATGTTATCTAAATACTAGTATTCTTGATAACGCTGTGTTTACTTACCTTAAGGTATTGGAAAACTGCTTGGCGGGTTTGACCCCTGTGTCCCAGGCATTCCATTCAGTTTGTGGCTTCAAATAAGACAGCTGAAAGTCTTCACCATTTTCTCCTGCTAGTTGCACCCGGGAGCTTGTTATGTCTGCTCGTTGTTGGATTGTCTGAGCAAGGAGGTTTTAAATAGACAAAACCTTCTTGCTCTGAGTCTGAATCATGATATTGATGTGCTTTTCGCATTTTCTCGGTCGTCTCGTCAGGTCCCGAGTGAGGACGCAGTGAAAGTATTAAGTTGTCTGCTGGCGAACTGTCTGGCTATCAGCCGGTTTGTCGATGAAGATTAGACATCCAGGTAATAATATACGCCCAAAAAAGCAGTTACTCAAGCAACTGGATATGATTTTGGAAACGGTCAGACGTTTCAAGTAGCATCCACCACTTTTCGTCAGTGACTGTGAGCAAGATTAGTCGAACAGCAGGTTTATAACCACGAACTATGAATTGATATGCAAATGAGGAGAAGACTATTTTTAGATAGTCCAAAAATAGACAACTCAAGACAAGATTGAAGTAAAAGGGGACAATAGCTACCAAAACTGGACTTTCAACAAATCCCTCAAACCATCTGACCAGTCCAAGACATGTAAGCCATTGACCAACAGAAACAAGGCCAACATCACGAGTGAGACACTTGGGCGCTTCTGACCGGGTTTCGCGTCATTAAGAGGCGACACCTAGTCGGAAGCAGTCCACGTGACCTCGCAAATCACCTGTACTCTATCACCTGTTTTGACAGAGTGGTCGAACGGCGGGGGATGGGGAGCAATAGAAAACTCGGAAGAGATTTGTGGGCCGGGGGGTGGGGTGTGCTCGGGAGGGACTCAGGGGTAGTTGATTTTCGTTCCAAGCCTGTTTGGAGGTCGAGTTGGCTAGTTCTAGGTGCTGAGAAGGGACCTTATATTTACCGTCGCCAGGATTAGAAGTTTGTAATAATTAATTTCAGGTCGAATTCGGTATCCGTAGGTTCATTCTGTGGTTTCCAATTGTTGGTTTATTTGTATAGTTGTAGCAAGGAGGTTTGGTTGTAGAAGTCCTTACGGAAGTCGATATATTCTTGTCAAAGACTAGTAGATTATTTGCTCTATTCTCACGTATCCGGTCGAATAAGACGGGTAGCTTAGGTGGGCGCTGTGAAGGAGCTTGATGGGGTAAGGTAAAGGAAGTTCGGCAAATCTTCCACCCACCCACCCTTGTTCTTCTTATGTCATGAGACCCTTCAGTGACCCTTCCGGCGTCACTCCGGACTTTTTGCCCATACCTTAGCCTTCTAATGGAGTTTCGCCATGGATAGAGTACTATTGTTGATGAGAGTTTTGAGTTTGAGCTTTGTGTAAATAGACCACAGGAAGAATAGCCTCTTATGAGGCTAATTGTGGATCTAAATAAAACTCATTGGTGATGAGAGCTAGAACTCTTCTTTCTGTTTGATCATGTAACTCCTAATTGACACATCGTTTTGAAGGACAGTCCTTTAAGGTCTCATGCCTGTATTACTCCAAAGAGCACGGGCTAAAAAAATAATTGGGCCCCAAAGTCAGGTGTTTAAGTCGATGATAATTTGCCTTTGATCGATCCCACCTGATATAAGAAGCATTTGAGATGAAAGCTTGTTCATCTCTGACAGGATAAGGCAGGAAAGTTTCGGAATCCAAGCGATTGTCGGACGTACACGCTTTTTTCACCTGAGTACTGCGGTCGGGCTCTCTCGGCACCAGAAAGCCTCTTGCGGCTGGCAGGTAACGGCAGTTTTAAATGCCATCACAGATCGCTCCATAGGTTATATTTTGGTGACAATTTTTTCCTTGTCTAAGGATCGTGTGTGCTTGCAATAGAAAGTAAAACGTCTCCGGAAACTCTGTGTTTTCATTGGAATTACGGCCATGAAAGGTTCGTGTTTTAACGTTATTTCCTATGGGATGGCCTAACTGGCGTGTGAGACCTTAAGTTAAAATTTGTCTCATTAAGCTAAATGGGGTCCAAGTTCTCAGTCATCATCATAGTCTAATTTATAACTTTTATATTTTGTCGGGTGATCTTTTTAGCGCTGATGGGCACGACTATTTGCAATTGGCCCAGTTCGAAAGTAAACATCAAAAGAAAGACAACCCCATGCTATTGTCAATGTCATAGTGTAATGTAAAGCTTTTCAATGTCGTTCTGGTATACAGTAGAATCCGCTTAACTGCACCACCCATTTGTCAGCGTTTTGGGTGCAATTATCCGGCTGGTGCAATTAAGCGAAATACCCAGCTGGACCACACCATCATGGGCGGGGGTGTAATGTTAGTCAAAACGCTAGCACAAAGAAAACAGACGAAATTCTGCAGTTATTAACTTAACATATACAGTTTTGATTTTGCATTCTTTCATTTCAAGTTCCATGCGATTAACCGCATTACAACACACGTAACGTTACAGGGGAGGCATCCTGAAACATCGTCATGGGATAACAGTTTCTCTGTGTTACATTACGTAGAGTACAACGTTGAACGGTTGGCGATTTACGTTAATCATGTACCGCCATGAAACAAGTAAATGAAACTAAAACTTGGTTACTGATTACGTGTGAACTCAGAGCAGCTGTGCCCACTCTCATGTCTGGACAGATTTGACTCACAGTCCACACCATGGTAGTGAATTGTACAATGCATCCAGTGGGTAGATATGGTCAGATGACTTAGATCAGTGACAGATATCGATCATACTCCTTATAGCAGAGCCTTTATTACTCAAAACAGTTTTAACATATTGGCGGTATTGCGCCTTTACACCGGCAGGTATCGGCTCATTTGTACCGGATTTGCCGATTTTTAGCGCACCTTTTTATCCCTTTTTAGTTAACTTGTCGATGATTTTTGAAAAATTTTGGTGTAGTTATCCGGCATTGGTGACAATGAGCGGCGCAGATACAACTTTATGCGGAGTCACTAACAATGCAGTGAATGGGAACCGGTTTGGGGATTCGGTGCAATTAAATGGAATATGCGTTTATCCGGGGTGCAATTAAGTGGCTTCGTCTGTAGTATATTCCTAATGATGCAAAATATTATTGCAGTTAGAACATTGTTCTTAAATGTTACAAAAAGACAATCATTTTGTTTCCTTAAGAAGTCGCATAATTTCACATTTACAGCAAAATTGGGTCAGCATCACGTTGACACAACTGTGACTTTTTGTAAATAGTCGAGTCTTCGGGCGTGTTTAACTGAGAAAAAACAGTGACCACGGCTACTTTTCACCATGTAAACTCTGTTGTTAACCTTACCTTTCAATAGGTGGCACACTTTGTAACAACATTGAGCGCTCATCTTTCTTTCTTCTGGGTGCCATCTTTGTGTGTTACCAAACTAAGACTACTGGGTTCGTCTGCTAGTCGACCTTTGCCCTACTATTGGCGCCTCTTGGCGATTTTTATAAGAAATGCAGTTCATATTTTGGAGGGTCATTTCTGTTCTTTGTCTAGCCTCTCTACCAGGCTCCAGAGGTGGTTAGAAAGAGTAGAAATTGGCCAAATAGACAAATATGAAAGAAGAGTTGGTTTGCTATAGGGGTACAGTTTGGCATATTGGAGCCGACTCCCTTGGCATACTATTCACTCTCAGATTTAATTTGGCCAGCCAATTTCTACTATTTTTCCAGCCATCCGCGGAGCCTGGTAGAGGCTAGTCTTTGTCCTTCTATGCTTTGCACGAAGTGAGTGGTAGAACATTTATCATGTGATTTGTGAATTAATGGTTAAAAAATAAAACGGCACAAAAATAATCTACATGGTGATCTTTTAGTTTCACGCGCCTACTAGTACTGTAAATACTGTAAATTTGCTCATTTAATTTCCATATGGAATGGTATAGTGAAAATTACTATGTGTAGGACTGACTAGAAATTTGAGTTTTTTTATTCAAGTTTCAAGCCTCATTTAATGCTCTGGATGCCTTTAAATCACATGTGTAGCAACAAAAATTTCCATAATTCTTGCATTTGGCCATCATCATGATAGTATTTCATACATTTTGTCTGATCTAATGGGCACATGCAACTTTTTGCAACTAGCCCGGCTTGAAACCAAAGAAAGTGACAAAGTAAAGACTCCATGCCATTGTCAATGTCATAGTGTAATGTATAGCTCTTCAATTTTGCTCTGCTATAGTGTACCCCTTGGTCCACTATTTTTGGAGTTAGAACAGTGTTCTATAAAGCATTTTAACTGTGTGCTGTCTACAAAATGCATTCCAGTCAGTTAACAGTACATATATCACCATTGTTTTAGAATGAACACCATTGTGCAAAATATTTACTAATAGGTTAAGAATTACATTAAGCAGGGGTAAAGCTAGTGTTACATATCAGGAGAATGACTCGCGCTCAAAAAGTTAACAAGCTATAATGGACATTTTGGGTAGCGATGAAGACCAATATAAACTCCTTGATGAAGACAGTGTCCTCTAAATCTCTGCACAATTTTCAATCAATGCACAAATTTTTGCCTGTCACAGAGATTTTCAGACAAAAAATTATGCTTGATTCTCTGGCGTTTTCAAAATTTGGTGACCTTCTGGCTATCAATTCAGTTGAAGGTCATTTACGGTGTGACGCCAGCTTTAATACATTTCATGAAAGGCAAGCCAGAAATGAATGTCCTTGCTTGCACATACAGTTACTTACAACAACCCTCCCCATGTAACAGGGTTCATCTTCTATATAACACTTCTTCTTTCATTTTTGGTCATACCCATGGTGTTTTTCTTTAATCTTATAATCATGCCTTTTATGTTATTCAACCCCATAATGCTTTCAGGTCTGTATCATAGGACACAAGTTTTCCTGTTACAGTAGCTTAAACAACAATACATTTGTCAACAGAAGTTATCTAGTTTCAAAAACCACATTTATACCAACATTACAATCTTCTTCCATATAAATTCTATAAGATACGATGACATATCTTACTGTTGCTGCAAGTTAATGTTACGAAATTAGTCTATATCATATCGTGTTAAATGGATTTCTACTAGAAGTATTTTCATTGTACGAGGTAAACTAGAGTTCTCCCCACGTCGACAGATTTCCCGTTTTCGGAAACGGAGACGCTTTGGGTTTCCAGGTTCACGGTGAAGACAGCAGACTCGGGGATGGTAGTTTTCCCCTTCTCTGGTTGGTTGAAAGTAGGCATGGTTCTGGGTCCGACAAGGGGGTCATCGTAGCGCATCAGCTTGACTTGAGTAGTATCTGTGTTTGTAGAAATGTTACTGTGAGTACATTATTGTTACAATACTGTACACTAAGTCTACATAGTACACAATACAAATAAATGAAGTCATGGATGTCTTTATCTCAGAAATCAAAATGAAAAAAACTATTTTCGAATTGGTGATAATCATGTCAAACCCTAGCAACAATCAGCCTTTTTCTTTGTTTTGAATAACCGGTTGTCTGCCTTTAGAATGATGTAACACACCAGTTTTGAACATTAAGTACATCCAGATTGTATACAATCTAATACATAGCTTAGTCTTGTGCAAATTGTCTCTCCATAATCATGCGCTTTAGTTTTGTGCTAGTTAAAAAAATTCTAGGTATCTTAGTCTTGTATTTTATGTACGCCTTGATATTATATTTTAGTCATATTTTAGTCGTAAACATCTCAATGTGCTTTATGAAAGTTTGTATTGAACTTTGTGTATTGTTTAGTTCCCTGGGCTAACCCTTTGTAATAGCCTTCGGCTAGTTGGGTAGCCTTGGCTGTACTTTTTATTATAGCCAAATAGATAAATCAAATCAAATCCACTCACACCCGATTCTCTGTGATGTGCTTGAAAATTGCTACAAGTGATACTTATAAGAACCAGGGAGCCTTTCAAACACTGTCATAAAATGACAGAATATGTTATTAATATGTACAATACATGTATATAAAACTGTAATATTGTAAAAAAAAAAGGCACATGTCAATGGTTCCATAGAATCTCTAAATGCAAAATGGGCTAACATGTTAAATCTTTATCTAATTTATTCCCATATCAATTTGGCCTTTTCAGAGAATATCATCATGAAACAAAGTTTGTATGACATAAAGATGGGCCTTTACAGCCTTTCAAGTAGATCCACTACAGATGCTCACCTTTGATTCCCCTCTCTATGCGCATGATCCGTCCCACCACCTTGTCCGTGGTGTCACCCTGACGGACAGGCAGCGGCCAGCTGAAATGACCACAGGACGGCTGGGGGTTCACAAACATGACTTCTACCCCAGGCTGGAACAAGAGATGTACACATTTCAATCATGATGATTTCGAAATATGATCATGAAGGTAAAAATAAGTAAAGGGCCTATAACCTTTTGAGACCGCAGGCCTGTGGGCAGTGGGTTGTTAATCCACTGTGTTTAGGGCACGGTATTGAAAGGCAGAGCCCATTCCGCTCCTTCCAAAGTCAGAACTACCATTTTAAACCTTTGTGGAGTGAGGAAAGTCGTGTTAAGTGTCTTTCAAACTTATGACACAACGCCTAGCCAGGGATGCCAGGAATCAAGCTCATATAGCCAATCGACCACACCACAGGATAATTGTAATATGTAGTATTTACTAGAACACAGATGGAAACATCTATTGGAACATTCATGACATTCTGCATCCATGGCCAGGTCATAAGGTCTCGAAAAATTGCTTTGAGCCCTGTCCAATGTAACAGTCTGAGGACAGATTTTTGGGAAATAAATCATGCTCGACTTTCTGACGATTTTGAAATTCATTGACGTTCTGGCAACCAACAAACAGTGTACATGTGATCTAGGAGCAGTTCCTAAACATTCACATGTTTTATCTATCTAAGGCCACACCAATTTAATTTCTTGGTTGACAGATTTTCATTTTTAAAAAAATTTAGAAAAAAAACATGAAAACAGTGGGCTAGTTCATGAATTTTTTTTTTCAAAAAATTTTTTGTTTTGAAAATAAAAATCCGTTAACCAAGAAATTAAATTGGTGTGGCCTAAAGGAAAGACATATGACTGACCTCCACCCAGAGGTTGCTAAGAGGCTTGCCAGGACAGCACTCCTCCTTCACCTTATCCTCTGCCTCTGTGGAGAACTTCACCTCAATGTAGTCCAACTGTGCAGACAAGGGTACAAGACAAACATTCATTAACAGTTGAAAACAATTGTTGAAGACTTTTCTTGCAATCTGATGGTATGCTGAATACATTATGTAATCAATTTGAAAATTACCTAGTATCGTAGTATATAGTTACTAAGGTTAAGTGGTAGAACCCCAAAGAAGCTATATATTTGCTATAATACTAGAGGTATACTAGGTCTTATAGTCGACCAATATAATAGGTGAAATTTCAATTCTGGCTCTTCTGAAACAGCATTATTAACCTAGACCGGACTATACATTAATTTACTAAGAACTGGACAACAATATTCTTGTAGTGGCCAACCAACAAAAAGAAGACTAATAAGTCCAAATTCTAAGTCTAAGTCAAGAAATTATTCTAAATTATTCAATTAAAATAAATTTAAGTAGTCTTCTTTAATTTTTGAGGATTCTAAAGAAATTCAGCTTTTACTGAAGCTGTGACTTTAATGATGTACTACAATGTTCAATCTGAGGTGTTCAATCTTTCAATCCATTCGAAATTGCAATAATTGAAAATCTGACCTGCAATTTGAAAAGTTTAGTTGTTTACTTGAATACTGACCTCTAGTGTGTTGAGAAGGTACTTCATGTTCTCCTCTAGGACAGCCTTCTCGTCAAACGGCAGGGTCACGTCCATGGCTCTGGTTCCCTGCTTCTCTACATTGCTCTTTTAAAAGACAGAAATACACAAAGTGTTACAAAAGATACTAACATTTATTGGAGATTTCAACGCAATTTTCAGTACACTCCCTCAACCATGCATAATGTTTTTCTCTAGATTAAACTGGCCACAGCCGAAGCCATAAGAGAACTACAGAGGCACAAACTTTTTAAGATAGTCTCCCAAGACTGGACTGCCAAAGATGAAAGAAAGAAGAAATATTTAGCTAATGCACACAGTGACACGCACAATAGTTTGACAGCAAAATATCCCATCATTGTGCAGAGCTATGACTGAACATAAACAACTCTAGCGGGTGTCTAATGTACTGCAGCCATTTGTATGACACCTAATATGTAACTACATGCAATGTAAGTGTGTAACAGCTTACTACATACAATTTATCCATGTTAGGACTCTATAACTAGATAAAATTTGGAGATTTAATCTGGACATTTTAAGTGATGGCCTGATTAAGGATGTCACTCAAAACATCTGAAAGTGAATCTCAAAATTTTATCCAGTTGTAGAGTTTGAATTGCCTTTATATATTATTTACCTGGATGTCTAACCTTCATAAATATAACCTATGTTAGGGAGAAACCACTTCATTGTGGAGGGAACCGATTACAAATTGCTCACATTCCGTTGACCGTATTGTGACTCATTCTACAGACTGAGTGAAGTTCCAAATTATAACTGTACATTATACTAACCTTGACCATGGCAACGAACGGCATGACCTTCTTCTTCATGTACTTCTTCAACTCTTCCAACCCGCCGAGAGCCTTGGCAATGTCCTTGTTCTCAGGGAAGCTGTTCTTGTTTTCCTGCAAAATCATTGAAGAACATCCATGGGTTGCAACTTACATATTTACACTGTAGCTAAAGAAATTAATTCATAATAATTGAAGTTGTGCTTAAAGGCACTCTATAGCATTTTATGAGACTTAAAAACTGGAAATTTTCTAGTTGGTGTAATCTTTATGAAATTGACAATTAATGCCACTGTTTACCACATTTGCGTTCGGGTTCATATTTAGATGTGCGCAAAAACGGCACAAAAATAATCTACATGGTGATCTTTTAGTTTCACGCGCCTACTGTAAATACTGTAGATACCATAGCCCCGCCCTCTTCCGTCACAACGCAGAAATGCAAAATTAAAACATAAAAATGCAAATATTCGACAGACATGCAGTCACTCTCTCATTAGTCGAAACGCTGATTGTGATGGACAGTCAGGATCAGTCTGTTAGGGCTTGGATTTTCTACCAGTTCTCACCACACAACGACATCTTATCTTTGCTCATTTAATTTCGATATTATGATATAAATCTTTGCATGACTGAACTTTGAACTGTGACCTGACCTCATACATCTTCCTGAGGGTCATGAGGGTCAGGTGCTGCCAGGTGGGGAAGGTCTTGGCGACCCAGATGGTCATGTGAGTGGGTCGCTGGGCTGGCGGCTGGCTGGCTCCCTTCTGTTGATGAGAGGAGCAAAATATGTCAAATCTTAAGTGTCGAACCATGATGACAGTTGCACTTGACAAACCACTTTTAGGCCACACCAATTTAATTTCTTGGTTAACGGATTTAAAAAAAAAACATTTTTAGAAAAAATAAAAATCATGAAAACACCATCCTTCTGTTTTCATGAATTTAAAAAAAAAAAAAATTTTTTTTTTTGGAAAATAAAAATCCGTTAACCAAGAAATTTAATTGGTATGGCCTTGGTTTATGATAAATTGTATACATGTGTATCAAGCATTGTTTACTTAACATGTGAACATCTGAAAGTATGAAAATCTATTACATGTACTAGTATATTACATGAGTTTTTAAATCGTCATTCTAGTAATATCATATTGCATTTCAAAGTTGAATAGAATTACCTGTTCACATGTTTCCTAATAAAAAAAGTAATATATCTTGATCACAAATGACAAAAATAAATTACACTTGTACCATACAAAGAGGAAGGCATTTTTTTCAATGGGCATTTCAAAGTTTAATATAAAGGGCATAATATTTTCCAGTGTTTTTTGAAAGTTTAACAGGTGTGTATATAACTATACAAGTTGGAACCGTAGTATACGCTTCAACTCACTGAGTATGACCATGTAACTTTAATGTATGCATGGAACGTAGTTGTTTTATTCATTTTCACTTTCTTCCAAAAAAGATTAATCCTCCTTAAAATACGCCACTTGACATTGTACGCACCTTGCCCTTTGGTTCAGCGAAGTTTTTGAGACGGAGGCGGAAGTCGTGTGCCACGTCCATGAGGTAGTCCAGCGCCTCGTTCATGACCTCGTCGACAGGACCTGCCTGGGGCCAGGACGCCTGCATGATGGACTCCTTCTGCAGGAAATTAAAATAAAATGAAAAAAAAGGTTTAAAAAGGATAGTTCAAGAATTGTAGGGTTCCAGCCATAGAAAAAAAGTGACTTTCACAGTGATCTCGATTCAGCTTAGCTCACTGAAGAGCTTATCTTCCACTGATTGTGACAGAGAAGACAGACATTGTACATTGTACCTCCCGTTAATCTGCAACCCTTTCCAATAGCATGCATGTCGGACAAGCAAGAACAGTCGGGATTTGAACTCCTGAACTCTGGATCTGAAAAATTGTACTTAGATAAAAGGTCTCAATGTCCAGATCTTAAAACAATTTTGTATGCTTTTTGAACAAATTAGTTAGTAGTATTTGCTTCATACTTTTGAACAGTAAGTTGTCGATGAACCACCGTTGGCCTTCAACGCCTTTAGACTCTATCAATTTTTAAACGTCTGCAATCATAAATATTGTGGGTTGAGATGTAAGGAGCAGTAAAAAAAATACAAATCAATTCAAAAAGACTAATAAAAATTATTGACACTTTCTATCAAAAACCATCAAATTGTGGAACAAACTAAACTTTAAGATTTCTTAAATAACTATTCATTCATTTTTCTATTAGAAAGTTTCTTTAATTTGGTAAAAAAAATTATTTTGTAAAAAAATTATTTTTCAAAAAATTATTTTTGCCAAAAATTATTTTTCAAAAAATTATTTTTCAAAAATTGTAAAATTTTTATCTATTCTATTTCTTACCACCCTGTTATGGCCTTACCTTTCCCAGTAACCCCCAGATGTGTTCACATAGGTGCGGACAGACGGGAGCTAGCACCAGGGTCTGCACCTCGATGAACCTGAACACCAGCTCACGGTGCATCCCTTCTGTCGCTATCTCCTTATACTTACTCAGGGTAGCCTGGGGGAAAATAAAGTCAGTGTCAACAATTCAGTCAATGGAAAGATTTCTAATTAATGATCAATATGGCCACATTAATCTAATTTCTTGGTTAACAGATTTTTTTTTGAAATTTTAGCAAAAAAAAAAATCATGAAAACAGAAGGCTGGGGTGAAAACTTGCACCTGACCCTGTTCACTCCCTGAAACTGTGTGCACCAAAGTACAAACTTTCCTCTGAGATTCTGTTTTCTTGTTGATTTTCCAATCTAGCATTTTTTCGAAAATTCCGTAAACCAAGAAATTAAATTGGTGTGGCCTTATTGATTGCAACAAAAAGTACAGTGACTTTCGCAAACAAACTACAAAATAAAATCTTTAACAAATCTTACATATGAGCTACTTGTATGCATTGTGTTCTCATATACCCTGATTGACTTCAAATTTCAAAGAAAATTTTAATTTGCAATGTCCAGCACCCATAAGAATTTAGCCTGGGTACTACTTCCGTTATTACCACTGGCTTAATTGTTTCACTTGCTAACCTTGATAGCAAATGAAACGATTGAGCCAGTGGTTATTACAGAGTACAGAGGACGGTACCCACAGGCTATATTATGCATAGAAGGCTAAGCAATGAACAATTGCATGCAGTCACTGCATGTTAGAAAAGTTACACACACACTATCGAACGACACTCAGTTCCTTTATTCCATATTATGTATGTCAAGTAGAGACTGCAATTTGGCAGAACTGTTGATTTTGCCAGAGTAAAGATAGTGATCGAAGTTGGAGTCTTAGGATCTCTGCTATCAATAGTACAATCGGCAATTTTGCAAGACAGTACAGATCCCTTGAATGGCCTCTAGCCCACACGGCAGGGATTAAGAACCCCCATTTCAGCACCAAGGACGTCGCCCGCGGACGTAGCCCCACTTTACTTCGGCCTTTTAATGCGGCCTTGTACTATACCTAAAGAGAGTCAGAGCATCGGAACTTCGATTCATGTCATCACTCTAGATCAATGTATTGACTTAGGACTTATAGATAGGAGACCACCCTACCACATTCCTACAGTATCATCTGTCGATAGAACTGGGTACCTATTGAATAAACAAATTTTAGGTACAGGTACACAGGTTTAGATACAGGTCTGGACCTGAACCTGTACCTGAAGTACTAATGTTCAAAAAATGGTAGTTTTTCAATAAGGACAAAAGCATGTTTGAACTGGTAACAACATAATATTTTATTGTGCTAGGTATAATTTTTAGGAAAACACAGATTAAAATTTGACTCCGGCCTTGAAAAAGGGGTTTTATGTGCTGGAGTATAGTATAGATGTGGCTTTAGTGCACTGCCACTGTAATTTCATAGTAATTTCATCTGTCAAAGTGACCATCCCCTGAGTCAGGCTTGACCTGATTAGTACAGTGTACCGATACACACTATCTGTCGATCGGGATCACTACAAGCACAGTGGCGGAGATCCTGCCAGATTGCAATGTCTACCATAACATACAACTAAATGTCTTTGGTTATACCTGCCTCAGGCCACACCAATTAATTTTCTTGGTTAACGGAATAAAAAAAAATTGGAAAAAAATGCTAGATTGGAAAAAAAGCATGAAAACAGAATCTCAGAGGAATGTTTTTACTTTGGTGCACACAGTTTCAGGGAGTGAACAGGGTCAGGTGCAAGTTTTCACCCCAGCATTCTGTTTTCATGATTTTTTGTTGCTAAAATTAGAAATAAAAATCTGTTAACCAAGAAATTAAATTGGTGTGGCCTTATTGGCAACTACATGAAATACAATGTGTAGCATCTTTTAAGGCTTAAACATAGAACTTCTGAACTTTCTTCTATTGCAATAATAATTATAGTTCATATACTTAGCTAAATGAAAAGACATACCTGGAACTCATAGAAGCCAGTTTTGACAGCCTCCTTGAACATCATCCTGTCATATCTGGTCGCAGTCTCGAGGATTCCTTTGTTCATTGAACTGAAAAGAAACGAGGAAAGCGGACCATTTAAATATGACTCAGAATATGTTCACACCTTCTGGTTTCATAACTCAAAGTTAAATATTTTTAGAGTTTTTGAGAATTCTTTAATGCCATAGCCCCACTAGAAGCCTTAGTATTGCACAATAATATTATAGTCGATGTTCGGTAACTCTCAAGCTAGCTGGGTGTCCCGAAATGAGGTCATTATCCTCGACAGGCAGACCAGTTGTCTATATATGGACTTTACCATCATGGTACTACATGTACATTGTACTTTCAGGAAGGAGGTGAAAGCCTATGAATGCTGCAGTACCTGGAAATTCTGCTAGGGGGCTCAAAATTGCCACATTTTTCAGACCTCAATAACTACCCACATACCAAAATTCACACAAATTCATCAAAAGGATCTTGAGTTATGGGTGCCAACACTCATAAACAACTAAAAACAATACCCCTGTAGGAGGTGAGGTAATGAAAAATAAAAAAAAAATTATCAAGTTGAACTAAATGGTTAATATATGTCTTGATAATAATATCTGTGCTACCACAAACAGCACTGAAAACATAACCCTCTGTCAAAGGTAACTACAGTTTTAAGGTGTAACATTTAGCAATTATTTCTTTGGACAAAACCAGCATCTTTATTTGATATGTGGTTTAATCTTGAACCATCCTGCCAGTATATGTACAGTAACACATATAACAGGTCTTTAGTGCCAACATTGTAACAAGTGTAATACATTAGGCCTGTAGGATACCAACATACCTTTCTGTAACATTGATATATATTGTGAATAAATCTGTTTAAAAAAAACAAAACATTTAGCATGCTGTCTATATGTAGCTACGGATCTGTGTAAGTTTACAAGCACATGCCATTTTACTGGTGGTTTGTTTCTAGTTTGGAAAAAAGTCGGTGTTGTAAAAGGTTCACTTGAGTCCACAGATTGAAATACAATGATCAGGCCTTGAAATCCTTTCCATATGCAAAACTAACTCTGAAAATGAGTCTGACAGGACCGGAGGCTGGCAAGTTATGTATGATTAAATTCAACTAATATCGGACATATTCATATTTATTCAAAACAGCTGCGGGTAGTTGAAAGAAGCCATATACACGTCCCCAACATTCATATCATGTACAAGATGGCGCAAATATGGGGACAAATTGAATGTGATCAAAATAAATCTTACAACCAGTCAACAACACATGCATCAGTGACCAAGATGGCGGAACATAAGGCAGTGCTTTACTTGTTCCTCTTCGTTTCAAGTCTTTTGCTGCATGTGTCGGCTACAAAGCTACATGCAAATGAAGCACTTCGGTGCCCGGATAGCTGTCGGTCCATAATCACGGGGTTCGGATGGTCAGCTACAAGGCAAGTCATCTGCCGCTGTCCAGACACAAATTGGGAGGGGTCCGCCTGCAGCTGGGTTGGATACAGAGGAGCGTACAGCTTCCCCGTATGTCTTGACGCCATACCAACCGACTTCACCAAAGCCACCCAATCAATCTTCATCAAGAATCTCCGTTCTTCTGTGATTCCAGAGCGGTCTTTTCCAAACAGCCCGCAAGTTCTCGTCCTTCACATCTACGCCTCAAACGTTTCCACGGTGCAGCCGGGGGCTTTCCGAGGCCTCCCATTGGTGCACACCCTCAGCCTCTCTGACAACCGCATCTCCAGCCTTGGTACGTTCAAATTCGTTATTTCTCGACTCACTTTTAGACTTGCATGTGTAACATCATTTATTATGTAGTGATGAAATATTGTGCTTCATCTGATGTAACTAACGATGTAACTTATCAATGATGTAAAAATGAGGGCTAAATAACAAAATTGCTTCTCTTGGTGCATTTTTATGTTTCATGTATTTCGCAAGTAGAAATTTAGATTCTTCACGGGAATTTAACTTTGCGGTAGAGAGAAAATGGAGTGTTCGCGGTGGTTTTAAGTTCGCGTTTGAAACAATAGTGGCGCTACAGTCACATAATGGAAACACTTTTCCCGGCGATTTTAAGCTAGCGGTAAAGAGTTCACCACGAAAACCGCAAACATAAAACCATTGTAAACATTTCTATACTATATTAAACAGTAACACATCATGCAAATCATCTTATTCATATTTGATGCAAATTTCAAACTTCCTTCAGTCAAATCCATCTCAACTTTTAACAAACTCTGTTGAGTAAAACTGTATCTTAGCCTGAAATCTTTTTTCCCGACACCTCAATTATGTTTGACAGAAAAATTCTACCAGAAATAATATTTTCCGGTCCACTGCATTGATTCCCATCATGACATTAACTCTACTCTTGTCACGGCCTCCTCTAGATCTGCATGTGTTACCACACACCATAGCAACGGCCAATTAGAGAAATATGTAATGCAACATATGAATAATACAAAATATCTTGATCTGAGTGGCAGTAATGGCAGCACTCTCTTCTTTACTTGTAAGATGTGATGCTGTATTTCATAGGACAACTGCTGGAACACAAACTAATGTGAACAATTCTTTTAGTTGTACACGAAAATTGAACGAAATTAGTTGTCCGAAAAAACAAACAAGGTGACAATTTGCACCAGCAGCCAGCTTGTTTGACACCTGATAATAGCGTGCCCTGCGTTGCCCAGACGGCTTATTGCTGCATGATGTATTTTTCATATTCAGAACTATGCTATTCTTCTACAATCAATGCATATCATTTGGCATAATAATCGCAGCAAACTTTTCTGAAGGTCTTTACACGGCAAATTTTGTCTGTCAAAGATGACGGAAAGTAGCCTGAGTACCAGCCTCCGTAGTGACCGCTGGCTCAAAAAAATTGCTTGCTAATCACAGACAGCCTCCGTGGTGACTATATAGTGGCTCAGGTCAGGTGAGGTTAGAAATCAATTGTTTTTTACCCAGCGGTCACTACGGGGGCTGGTACTCAGGCTAGACGGAAAGGGCTAAACTTTTGTTTGCGGTGTCAGCAGCGAAATTCCGTAAAATGACGGAATGACGAACGTCGGCTAGAACACTGGTCACATTCCTGACAAGTGTCCCTCCCCTACAAATGACAGCTTTGACATTCTCTGGTGATAATAGACTTTCTATGTCTATTTTAATCATTTTTACTTTCACCATAATCAAAAGACGTTCTCTTTTCATCTTCCTCAGAACCTGACACCTTCCTCGGCCTCGAGAAGGTAGAAAAATTGAACCTTGACAAGAATGCCATTTCCGTGATATCCCAGCATGCATTCCGTGGCCTGCCCAACCTTGCTAGGTTGCTGTTGTACCAGAACCGCCTGCGTTCCGTGCCTGTTGATGCGCTGCTGCAGCCTGCAGCACTGGCGGGTGCAGACCTTTCGAAAAACCACATCACCACGATCGACGACCAAGTCCTGCGTCTGAGTCAACGCCAGAAGTTTCGTCTTACGATAACGGGCAACGAGCTGAACTGTGACGGGAATCTGACGTGGTTCATCTGCAATCTACCGGACCTGGACATGATTGATGTTTCCAACGTCCTGAGGTGTGCATCACCAGATGATCTGCGTGGAATTCTCCTCACCACCATGAGGAAGGACGTCTGTCAGACCGTCACGGACGGGCCACGACAGGGGCTCAGGTCCGTCACAACTGGTCCTCGTATCAACACCAGTCACGACGCCATTCCCACAGAGATGCCGTACACTAGCAATATGCCAGGCTCTGAGTATACGACAGGAATCGACTCCCCGACTTTCACTGATGACGATGACAGTCGCCATGTCAATGTCATCATCACTGCTGTTGTTGCGCCCCTCCTCCTTGTCTCGGCATCAGTGGGTGTCGTCTACTTGTGCAACCGCCGTCGTGGCACGGGTTTGGCCGGTCACAACGCACCTGCCGACACAGACGGAAGCGATAAGATTGAGCCGTACGCTGTTGTCTACTCAAACTCGGCCGGACTGCAAGCATCGGACGGCGACACAGCCACAGGCAGACGGCCAACTCCTGCTCAGGACCAGACAGCAGAGGATAATGATGACATTGAGCCGTACGCTGTGTCATACATGGATGTGTCATGCAAAGGGAAAAACGGCAAGCTTGCGCCATACGCAACGACTTCCTTTGCTCACATCAAGGCATCAGATCTAGAGGACAATGATGACATTGAGCCGTACGCTGTGTCCTACATGGATGTGTCATGCAAAGGGAAAAACGGCAAGCTTGCACCCTACGCAACGACTTCCTTTGCTCACATCCAGCCATCAGACGACGACCAAGGACCACAGCTTCAGCCATATGCAGTGACCCACGATGAAGACCCAGGGCCAGAGCTTCAGCCATATGCAGTGACCCACGATGAAGACCCAGGGCCACAGCTTCAGCCATATGCAGTGACCCACGATGACGACCCAGGGCCACAGCTTCAGCCATATGCAGTGACCCACGATGACGACCCAGGGCCACAGCTTCAGCCATATGCAGTGACCCACGATGACGACCCAGGGCCACAGCTTCAGCCATGTACTAAAACTTGCACTGACAACCCGGAGCAAGGTGATGACCCTAAGATCCAGCAAAAAATAGTCAACGCCGACCCAGCACAAGCTACAAGAGGCTGTACAAGGGCAGGTTATACGTCACTGACAAATGCCACTGGCCAAGGGGCAACAAACGTCAAACAACCAGTCACCCAATTAGAGGGCCAGTCACTGCCAACATGGGCAAACATCAAACCAAACTTTGAGAGAGTCCATGGTTATACGTCACTGACAAATATCACTGGCCAAGGGGCAACAAACGTCCAACAACCAGTCAACCAATCAGAGGGCCAGTCACTGCCAACATGGGCCAACATCAAACCAAACTTTGAGAGAGTCCATGGTTATACGTCACTGACAAATACCACTGGCCAACGGGCAACAAACGTCAAACAACCAGTCAGCCAATCAGAGGGCCAGTCACTGCCAACACGGGCAAACATCAAACCAAACTTTGAGAGAGTCCATGGTTATACATCACTGACAAATACCACTGGCCAAGGGGCAACAAACGTCAAACAACCAGTCGGCCAATCAGAGGGCCAGTCACTGGCAACACAGGCCAACATCAAACCAAACTATGAGAGAGGGCACCCATCAATGAGAAACAACAGGGGTCCTTATGGAGTGGACAAGAGACAAGAGATTCCAAGTGTAAGTGGGATGCTGTACAGGAGTGGTTCACAGCACGCTGGTGCAAACAAGCTCTATAAGACAGCTCATGGACAGCTTGAGAGTCAGGACAGCACATCTCAAAAGCTGTACAACACAGCTCATGGACAGCTTGAGAGTCAGGACAGCACATCTCAAAAGCTGTACAACACAGCTCATGGACAACTTGAGAGTTCGGACGGCACATCTCAAAAGCTATACAACGCAGCTCATGGACAGCTTGAGAGTCAGGACAGCACATCTCAAAAGCTGTACAACACAGCTCATGGACAGCTTGAGAGTCAGGACAGCACATCTCAAAAGCTATACAACACAGCTCATGGACAGCTTGAGAGTCAGGACAGCACATCTCAAAAGCTATACAACACAGCTCATGGACAGCTTGAGAGTCAGGACAGCACATCTCAAAAGCTATACAACACAGCTCATGGACAGCTTGAGAGTCAGGACAGCACATCTCAAAGGCTATACAACACAGCTCATGGACAGCTTGAGAGTCAGGACAGCACATCTCAAAGGCTATACAACACAGCTCATGGACAGCTTGAGAGTCAGGACAGCACATCTCAAAAGCTATACAACACAGCTCATGGACAGCTTGAGAGTTAGGACAGCACATCTCAAAAGCTGTACAAAACAGCTGGTGGACAGTCTGAGAGTTAGGACAGCACATCTCACATGATGTACAAAACATCTAATGGACAGCCTGAGAGTGAGGACATTCATGCTTGAATCAACAACCAAAATTGATGATATACAAGGCAAAGTCACTGATTCTAATATTGTGAAAAGTACAAACTGGGTAATGTAGGGATCTTCACATTATAGTAAAATTAGAAGCACTTTTTTTTTGTCAGAAAAGAATATATATCCACCCAAGTCACCACATTTTACTGAGTGTTCTGATGGCTCGTTGAAATTTGTTAACATAACAACATGATGGAGTTTATAAACTGTGGACATTTCTTGTAAGTTGTAGCATGGGAATCAAGGTACAATTATTAATATGAAAACTTTTGTGTGCAGTGCAGCTGAATTGAATAAAAAATGATATTTTAATGTTATCCTTTTGTGTGTGTGGTTCTATCGTTCTGTGATTGTAGCTTTCCATTACATGCACATAGTGGTCATAAAAACATCCCTGAAGTTCCAGTACAAGCTGCTAGGAGGCCCAAACCTACACCTCTTCTTCCTTAGTACATATCTCTAGCTATCTGCCACAGAAAAAATAAGACCATAGCTGCAGGTCAAAAGATACAAAAATCGGAAGTTCTGCTGCAGTACCAAGGTCACATACCATGTACGTGGGCAAAAATCAACCCTCAGTTATAATTTGTCTTCCCATCACCTCCTTACATACCAAATATCTTCACACTACACCAAGAGCTTCTTTTATTAGTAACAAGAGTTCAGTGACCTCGTATCTCCATAAAATATTTTGATTATGAAAATGACCTCAACATTTGCTTAATCTATGCTTGTTCAAGTACACCTTTAACTGACTTACACTGTGACACAATGTTAATGGGCCCAAAATCAACGTTGACCTTTGTCTTTCCATCACCTACCAACATTATGATACATGTACCAAATATCATCACAATACACCAAGAGGTTCTTTTAAGTTTTATTATTAATTATGCTGACTACAAAAAGTCAGAAACAAAAACACGCAAACACACACACTCTCAAAACTATATCTCCATTTTCCATGGACTCCCGAGGTAATAAGCCAATGTCTTACAAGTACTATATACATGTACCAGTCATCCGGCCAACCAACTTATTTGTCTGGAGCAACCCCTCTCCGACCATAATGCATTTACCCTCTATTCGCAGCGCTACGCCTGGCCCCGCGCGCCTCCGACAGGTGCCTAATTATCTAATTGATAGATGGTAACCAATCAGAAGGGCTATGTAACAGTGCAGGTGTGCTAAGAAGGGCGGGAGTATATAAAGAGGGGGAAACACAGCAGGAAGTGCGTAGTTTGCCTGTGGGGAGAGAAAGCAGGCGGGGATTTAGGGGGTAAAGGCGAAGGGTAGGTGGCACCGACGGGAAACAGTAGGGTAAGGGTGGGAAGGTTGGGGGGGGGGGGTGCAGTAAGGGGGCTTCTTCCCCTGCCCACCCACCCTCCCTATTGGTGCTCGCCGGAAGCATTTGCCTCGCGTTCTGGTCGGGGATGGGGACTTTTTCCGCACTCCCTATCTCATCTCCATCACCGGTCGGAGGCGCGGGGGATGGGTGTGGCGTTGCGAATATCCCACAATCCCTTCTCTGGTTAGTTTGAGAGTTTATCTGTGTTGGTAGAAATCTTCCTAAAGCAAAGTTGAAGAGCAATTTCTAACACAAACCTTAGAATACTCAAATTTTCGACTGTCGAACTCCAGTCTTTGTCAAGGAATGAGCAATCCAAACTTCTTTTAGATCACATTATTCAGATAAAACATGAGACTCGGTGAGCAGTGGATCATAAAATAATTCAATTAAAAGTTTCATAGCATTAATGTTGCCCCCATAATTGTTGAAACCAGGATTGACTGTACCTGAACGCCTTCTCTAAATCAACATTATTTTAAGGCAAAATAAAGTTAGGGGTTTCTCTTGGGGTTGCTGCACCGTGAACTTCAAGTTGGCATTGTGGTGAGGACGTCCCTAACCAAAGCTCATTTTCACCTGAGCCGTAGGAAAATATAGGTGTAAAGTACCTTCCAAAAAGGCACAATATTGGGGGCTAAGCTAATGCTAGGGATTTGAACCCAGAACATGACTGTATAGATTTTAAAGCAACAACCCCGGCTGTTACACCACAATTCCTAAATCATATTCACGCTGTGTTATTTGTTGTATCCAGAAATGAGTCTCACACACAAATGCAATATGGAGAAAGAATTCCTTTGATGTCCCCTCCTCTGCTCTACATGTATGCCATGTATTGCATCTCGAGGGAAGTGGTATTAGGTATTTTCAGACGTTTCGCTGAAGTGTTGAATATTATAATCGTATAAAGCCTTTGTTGAAATGAAAGGTGAGGGACCAGTGAATCCAACTCTCTATTTAGTAAATGTGTATTAGCATAAGTCAGGTTATGATTTTAATGAGAATTTGTTTTTAATTAAGATTCATCCACTTTATTTCATTTTTTATCATTACTAAAATGATTCCACATTTCATAGTTCAAAATGGGTTAAGTATGAGCTGTATGCCAACAGGTTTTTAAGATAATTTTGTCCATGGCCAGGCCTTTTCAAAATGAGAAATTCATAAAAGGCTATACCACCTTTAATTTGCTTAAATTTCATATTTTAAAAGAAAATATAAAAAAAATACTTAATAACTGGAAAAACATGCATAACAAAAACAAATCATGGGGGAACGAAGCGATTCCTTGGTGTACTCAGTTCTATAGAGTGAAAATAGTGACTAACATGTTCTCAACTAAAAAGAGAAATTCTACCATTCAATAAATGCATTTCACATTCAATGAATGCATTTCCCATTCAATAAATGCATTTCCCATTCAATAAATGCATTTCCCATTCAATAAATGCATTTCCCATTCAATGAATGCATTTCCCATTCAATGAATGGATTTCCCATTCAATGAATGGATTCAACATTTATTAAATATATGGTAGATACATGTAAGATATTCTAATGCAAATGTGTATATATATATATATATAAATATATATATATATATATGCCTTACATGTACAGCACAGACTTCGGCATATGCATCACAGTCCCGCGTGATTCCGTGGGACGTACCACAGGATAGCGCGGGACGTATCATGCATGGGTTAACACGGGATGTATCTTGGGATAGCGCAGGACGTGTGCACGGGTTAGCACAGCATGTATCGCGGGATAGCTTCTTCTTCCTGACCACCTCTGTGCATGCACATGCATGCTGGCCACAGACCCACCGACAGACAGAATAATCCAACTTTCTAGGCAAAGGTAATAAAAAGGGCTGCATATCACTAGTATTTAATAGCAGTACTCAGTACAGGAACATTACTGCAAAAAATCATTTAGGTACAGGTCCAAAATGACAGAATATCAATGCACCGAAACTGTACCTGAATATCCTTACAATAAAAAAAGTTGTATATACCTCGTTTTGTACTTATAAGACATATTATTTCCAAACAGGTTCATTTAGCACTGAAAAAAAAGTGCAAACACTGTATCTGTATTGGAATCAGCATTCTTGATTTGAGATCCTCTCGGAAGCATGGGTTCTCTGCATAAGACACTGGAAGTCTAAATAAACATTCTGTAAACTGCTTATTTTTACATTTCTTTCATTGTTAAAGGTCTGTACCCTAACAAACCTCAGTGTTCTGGTGTACATGTAACGTAACGTGACCTATTTACGTGCAGGAGTAGTTAACGTCCAGATTGGGTCATGTGCACATGTCGCGGTGTATTATGCCAAAGCCTGTTCTCATTGGAAACAAAGAACGTCATAAGTATGATCCTCAGCCATCTCTCTCTTTTATACAAAACATTTAAAGGGTTTACGTCCTGCAACATAACAGAATAAACTCCTGAACCAGTAACAACTGCAGTTGCACGGAAGCGTCATGCATGACGCATTTCATATGTAATTCTACAACGCGTATTCCATCATGTTTTCTAACTTACACGATAGCAAGTATCTTTTAAACGTAGCTGACGTTAAACCTTTCTTTGGTGATTCGAGGTTTGAAACTCTTGCCAGTTTTAGGAAGGTTTGATACAACCTAGTGACCCCCGCTCAGATGATACATTTTTGTACGGCATAACATCATGGCCATGCGTCTATCACGTGAACGCCACGTGCTGCTGATTTCCGGAAAATTCAAAACACAAAAATTGTTTTGTTCCATCGCGTCGGGCAAGCGGAGGGACAAACATAGTGACTTTACTGTCATTTGTCTGTAGACTACTTTCGACAGCTACTGTGCATTTTTTTTCCGGTCTATGTTCTTCAAGCGTAGCACTAGAAGGGAAAATACTGAGGTGGACGATAAAGGGTAAGCCTGGCACAATTCTACACCATATACCCCAGTATAAATTCATGCTCGCACGGCGGAGAAAAAACTTACAGACCATGCATTTTCTTGTTAGAAGAGCTGATATTTCTACCCATGGGTTAAACATTTAGCTCTGTCCATGCGGTTATAGAATATATAACCTTTTGAATAAATCGGACGTAAACTGGTCATGTTACGTTACCTCTAACTGTTACCTTTACCAGATGTTTACAGCTTAGGCTTTTACTTTTTAAAAAGTCAGTAGTTTTATACAGCATGATAGTGACAGCATTGATTCAACATTGCAGCCAACATCTCCTAAATTTGCCTCTTATTCTCAAATCCACTAAAAGAAGGTTAGATATTTTGCTACCTCCATGCCAGTAGACATGCAAAATATGCTTAAAGATGGAACAGTTCCTTGATATCTGCCTACAACAACTCTGGGCAGCCTACACTACCTCCTGAGGGGAAAGGGATTATCAAGCCCTGTTAGTCCTGTCATCATTACTTGGCCGTGAAATGGCTACTCTCTTAAGTAGCTTTATTCAAGAGTAAGAAAGGCTTTTACTTTTTAAAAAGTCAGTAGTTTTATACAGCATGATAGTGACAGCATTGATTCAACATTGCAGCCAACATCTCCTAAATTTGCCTCTTATTCTAAAATCCAGTAAAAGAAGGTTAGATATTTTGCTACCTCCATGCCAGTAGACATGCAAAATATGCTTAAAGATGGAACAGTTCCTTGATAAAAATTATCTGCCTACAACAACTCTGGGCAGCCTACACCTACCTCCTGAGGGGAAAGGGATTATCAAGCCCTGTTAGTCCTGTCATTATTAATTGGCCGTGAAATGGCTACTCTCTTAAGTAAACAATGTTCTCTGGGGGCTGGATCTCAAAACTTAGGCATGTATTTATAGTAAGTTGTGAAAGCCTGTGAAAATGTCCCTGTCAGAGGTAGAATTGTATTCCCAGCACAACTGACTCCAAAAACCCACACTGTAGCATTAGTTTCTTCATGTCTTTGAGAATTTTATTCATTTTTAAATATTCTATTTTCTGTCATTTTTATCTAGGGTTTCCAGCTCAGTCATTAACAACGATTTACAGTGGGAATAACTTTATATATTCAAGTTTGTTTTGCCTTCCACCAGTTTTCAAGACATCAATACACACCAATACCATAATACCCCCATTGTTTAGAACAAATTGATAGCAGATGCTGACAGCAGGCCTTGGGCTCAAACTCATCACTGGGCATGGTGCAGGGTGTATCAAGTATCCTTGCCCTGATTCTAGTAGCTAATATCCAAGCAGATGTTGGGCAAAGAGCCATAATGTTTTCTCTGTCAGTGGTTTCTCTGACAACCAAAACTTGGGGTGAGGGACTGTCAGAAAACCTGGCTGGTCAAAAAACATTGCCATCTTCCACACCAAGATCTTCCTAGGGACTAATTCTAGCTTCTGTCTTTCTGCTCCTAGCCTGCATAGAACTTTAGAAGCTGAAATTGGAAAATTCTTGCAAAGTTGCAAAGTTTCATTTTTCCAAAGGAAAACTTAATTTTGTTCACCTCTATGAGGTGTTTAGAATCCATAATTTGATTGAAAGAGTCAAATTTTGGGTTCTGGCTATCCTTTATTTTTTTTCAGAATCTGTGGTAATTCTGTAAAAGAGCAGTTGTGTTTGAGACTCCAAAATTAGAAAATTTACTCTGTCATGAGTCTGTCATGTCTTTCGACACCATCAATGTGACAAAGTAGAGAATAAGAGGTATTACTTCTATTCAAGGTGAAGTTAGATGTGGGTATTGAATATCAGTTTCTTCTGTAAAGGCAAAGAATGGTGTTCCCATATCTGCAAACCACCAGGGAATTCTCAGATCCACCACAGTGGTGAAACCAGGTCAAAGATAACCATACATTTATCTGGTGTACCATGAAGTCTCTCCATGCCATCCCTGTATTATGTTACTGCAAAGATTATTTCTCCGTGTGCATTATTTATCCCTGTAGATATCCTGGTACAAACGTCAAACGCCATCATTTTTGTGAGTGTGACATGTAGAGATGACTTCTATGACATGACATTGTTCAGCTTATGTTGGTACATTCAGTAGAGTTTTTAGAGTTTAATGATAGGACCAAACTATCAGTGGTACTTCAGACTTTCTGAGCTTTCAGGAGGGAGGCTGTTTCCAGATGCGGCTTTAGTTTCACATGGATTGTCTCAAGGCAAGGAAATCAACTGTTGCTGAGGATTTCCCCTAAAGGATAGGGTGGACCCTGGACAATTGTGTTGGGTAGAGTTTCCTTGGGGCCTGCTCCTGAGACAGAGAGGACTAGCATATGTACTACCGTGTAATATCACCCCACACACCATGGATGACGTCCCAGCGCATTGATTTTCACCTGCTCTCAACAACAAAAAACTCCTCCGAGGCTACGGAAATTGCCGACTTATATTGCCGCAGAAGACCAGCATTGTTCCATCTTGTTGTCTAGCAGTAAAACATATTATCGCACAGTTATGTACGACCACAAAATAAGTCAGGGGGTCAGGCACTGTTCAAGGAGGTTTAACCTCCTTGCAATGTTGTACGAGAGACTCATGGTGGCCTGCGAGTATCGCCCAGGTAATTTCAAAGACGTCCTAACCCGAGTGGCTCTCACACTACCTGGAGAGGAGTTGAGGCATTGGTATCTCAGTGAGATTTTTTTGCTGGATTTTTCTTTTTTTCGCCCACTCCTCTGCTTGGAAAGTATCTTATCTGCTGATCAATAAGGTGGATAGTGTGCATGTGTGTTTGCTGTTTGTCAACCACATTTCAGATTTTGTAAGAGAGAGCAACATCTATGCGAGGAGGTTTATGATCTAAGTTACCTAAGAGTAAGACCAAAGTTACGCTTAAAAAATCTATGTTTTGAAAGTGTTTCTTCTATACATGTAAGTACTGTAACATCATATATTTAGATAATCCAGTGTTCCTTCCCTGTGTGTTGAGGACATGGGATAACAAGGGGGCATCAGGATCAGATTAGGCATGGCTTGGCCAGACATGCAGGGACTGGCCCAGGGATAAATTTCCAAGCAGATGTAAGGATCTGACTCAGTCTCAATGTACGAAACACTGATTGATTGAGACTGAGCCAGATCCTTATAATAAAGTTATATCTACTTGAACATAGAGCGGTTGACTCATAGAGGATACATGTGGTGGAATATTAAGATATGTGAATGGATGAATTTATAAAAATGTAGTTGATAAAGTTAACATACTAGTACATGAATGTCAGACATTGAACCTTCCCAGCCGTCATCTATATAGCCAACATAGTGCATGTACATGTATGGCTGTCTTTATTCTGACATTCTAGCCAAGCCATGTGAAAGTGACTGTTGCCATGCAGGGCATACACAGTCAGACTAAAACTTCAGGACCAACATGCCCCCAGGAGAATTTTACCAGGTCGGACCCCTTCCGTTCGAGTCCTAAAATTGTCACCATTCTCAAATCGGCAGTAACAGGTGTGTTCGGAGTGTTCCTATAGAAATAGGTCTCTTGCCATAAGATCAGGACGACTAGTGGCAAAAAAACCTTGTCTTCAGGGGTGTCTCATGTTCTAAAAATGCTGAATTTACTGTGTTATCGGCCAGCCTGAATTTACCGTTAAGCGTAGCCTGCCCCCCCCCCATGCAGACCCTCGTATATTGCATATATTTTTGCTTCTTTGCCTCATTGGCCTCGTCTTCATTCTATTATGTCCACCGCGTGAGAATGGGGTATGGGGTGTTTAAAATCCATTGTAAGAGAAATGTTTGGGGTTCTGGGTATCCTTTATTGTTGAGGAATCTGTGGAAATTCTATAAAAGAGCAATAGAGGTTGAGACTCCAGAATACAAAATATGTACTTTTACATGTACATGCATTTTGACACCATCAACTTTTGTAACAAAGTAAAGAATGAAAGGTACATGTATATTCTATTCAAGGTGCAGTTATCCATCCTGGTGTCCCATATTGGCAAACCACCAGCCCTGGGGATTCTCGGGCAATCCCCCACAGTGGGCAAACCAGGTCAAAGGAAGGTCACCATGCATGTGTCTGGTCAAGGAGGTTTCTTATTTCAACCTCCTTGGTCTGGTGTATCATGTGTCTCTCCATGCCCTGTTTCTGCATGAATAGCTTTTAGTGTGTAAAAGATTCTTGATTCATGTAAATTTACATTTTGCTTGAAAGAGATAGAGCAACAAACTTTCTGATGTTCCTTCATTTATTTGCGAAAAGGAAAGGGAAAACAAATATTGTCATAATTTCCATGCTACCCATGCAAAGTCCGTGTGAGATAAAAAAGATATTCAACATGTTATAATCCCTCCCATATATTATCCACTGTACATTTTCTGGACAAATGACATCATATTTTGTGAGTTGAAACAAATCAAAGGAGCGAGTAGAAACAGAAGTGATCCCAACCGAGATTCGAGCTCACGCCGAAACCGGAGGCCAGATCACAGGCACGCACGCCTTAACCACTACGCTAAAAGGTCGCGACCAGTTAGCCTGGTCAGTTGGAGGTGCTTGAACCCCCACTGTTACAGAGTTACAAGTCAAGTCAAGTCATACGCCTTTTTGTTCGACCACACAGCTTATGACGGAATATGTTGGTGTTCATTCAGTAGGGTTTGAAAGCTTTTAACTTATAGGACCAAACCTGGTGGTACTTCAGACTGTCAGAGGTTTTAGAAGGCTGTTTCCAGATTTTCCAGATGTGGTTCTAGTTCCACATGGATTGTCCCAGGACAAGGAAATCAACTGTTGATAAGGATTTCTGCAGAGTTGATCTATCCGCTATCGACAATAAGATTCTAGTTGTCAGACTACCACAGTACCAGAGCAATTTATATATATGTGTACAACTGTACATAATAAAAGAAGAAAGATTTCCTTTTTCATCCAAGCTACAAAAGCCCAAATGTGCAAAACCAGGGCAATAACAAAATACGTGTATACAAAAAAAAACAGTTGTCTTTCTGCTGCTCAATAATCTAGCAGCAGGATAATCATATTGTGTGTAATACTGTTAGTCAACTTTATCTCAAATTTTGTAGAAGAGAGCAACATCTATGCTAGGAGGTTTATGATCTTTAAAAGAAACTTTTGTACATACATGACCTTGACCTTGGTTGCACTTCAAATCTAGGGTTTGAAAGTGTTTCCTCTACTGTGTCAACATATGTTTAGATTCAGTCTTCCTTTTCTGACAGAGGACAAGTTAGCCATCAGGATAAGATAGGTCATGGCCCTACTAAAACATTTACTAGAAAAGAAACTGCCAAGAAGAAGACAAGCCTGACTACATATGTCAGACAATGAACCGAGCCTCCCTCCAACATGTCCAACCAACAGTGTACATGTGTATGTGTGGACAGTGGGCCACAGATGTATTTTAAGACGTCTTGCTTGTGTCATCAACCCCCAGAGACCTCTTGTAACATTCAAGCTAAGCCAGCCCTGAGCAAGTAAGCCATGTGAAAGTGATTTGCCTGCCTGATCTTAGCCTGAATGACAGACAGTTTCCAGAGCTTTCAGGGGCAGGCTCTGGAATGCTACAGGACCATCCTAATTTTAAAAGTGGGCTAAATCTAAAATTGCCTTGGGAGCATACTGTAAATGCATTTGAGTTTGCATGGTTTTTATTTTGCGTTAAGAGGAAAATGGAGTGTTTGCTGTGCTGTTAAGTTTGCAGCAGCGCCAAGTCACATACTGCTTCAGCATTGGATAAAAATGTTGATGGTTTTAACTTCACGTGAAACGGTCGCCGCGAAAACTGTGAACATAAATGTAGAGGGGTTGTCTCGACACGACAAAAGTGTAGCAAATTTTGTACAATCAACTTGGGGTAGGCAAGAAAGTGCAGAAAGCTGTACTAACAATTTGGCATTACAACCCTTACATCTGCTTGGAGTTAACCAGGGTCTGTGGGGGCAGATGTCTCAGACACTCTTCACAGGGCCAGCGGCCACTCCCTGAGGTGAGGCAGTGGCAAGCACAGTTCAAGCGTGTCCAATCAGATGGTAAAGATAACATACTGGCAGGCAGGGAAGTTCTGTGCATAAACACTAGCCTTAGTGTCATCCTGTTTAGTTACAGGCTCTGCCTTTACAGAGCCTATAACTTACAGGACGACACTCAGGCTACATAAACATACATGAAGACTGTAACGTTACAATATAGTCTTCCTTCCAACTTCTGCTAATTGGATTTTTCAGCTAGGTAGATGTATCTGGAGTTTGCATTCTTGGGCAGACTGACAATTGTCCATGTGTTCTTTACCAAAAGCAGCTAGGTTGTTTCATTGTTGTGAGGTACAAAACAAGGCACATAAAGAAGGGAGAAAATAAAAGGTAAAAAATAGATAACCAGCTTCTGGGATAAGAGCAAAGATAGCCCTGTGATTACATGCTGTAACTGCAATTTCAAGCCCCAGGCCTTCTGTTCATGTCTGGCCCAGTACATGTGTTTTCTCAGGGACAGGGATAAGTGACAATTCGTCACGCTTACTTACAAAATGAAAACAGCTACTGGTGATGAAATAGCTACTGGTATTACTTGTAAGACTAAAGATGGAGTACAAGTTAGCTGGAAATTGTAAACTTAAAGTAAGATTTTGATGATGGATAACTTTGACCCTTTCTCTTTCCCTTATATATATATCAGTCATTAAGATAAGTGATATTTGTACAACACAAAGAGAATCCAAAGTTAGAACAAACTCAGTCTTGTCATCTTTTGCATTAAATTTCTCTAGAAAGTTCATTAAGTGGTTATTTGGCTACATGATGGATATCACAGCTTTAAAGAATAGATATCTAGCGTGATGAAAACTATCAATTTGTACGGCTGTGTGGATGATGAAACTAACATAGAAATGAAATGAAGACATGAAGGTCTTCTGTTTTGTCTATTAGTACTGCAAATGATAATAGGCCAAGCTGAGAACTGCAAATAAGACCTGTTGCAGATGCAAATATATAACCATCAATTACAACGGTGGTTTATAATATTTGGCACCATTTTAATCTGAGTAATTAATGAAGAAACATCATACCCTGGATGAAAAGTTACACTTTTCTCATTATTTTGATTTTGGAGGTTGATGACGAGAACCCTTACAAAAATGGGCACTGATACTAAACAACAACCTTAATTTTATCCAACACTCATTTTGTTGTGTTAGTTGCTCCGTTAAATTACATCGAAGGAGGAGATGACAGACCTATCATAGTATGTCTGGGTTCCATCTATGTATGTCACCAGTTTTCTTTGTTCTCAGATGGTTGAGTGTCATTCACTGGGGATAAAAATCAAATGATTAAGACACTTAAATGCCAACTCCCTTTTGGTTTTTGGTTAAGAGAAAGTGTTAAATTGTAACTGATTATTTTGTTTTAATGACTGATGGGTTAAACAATTTGGTAGGTGTGTCAAAACCCTTTATGGCAGACTGCTAATTGTGACATTACAACTTGTTCTTATGATGCAGCTGTGTTTTACTGTAAATGCATTTAAGTCCGCATGGTTTTTATTTTGCGGTTGGGAGAAAATTGAGTGTTAGAGTATTTTCGCGTTAAAAACAATAGTAGCGCTACTGTCATACTCATATGGTGGCAAAAAGTTTCGCAGAGGTTTTAAGTTGGTGCTGAAAGTTCACTGCGAAAACCACGAACATAAAACCACCCGAACATTTCTGCATTTACAGTAAATCTAGTCTGTATACACAAACTCCAGCTGTCCGGGGGTTTCTCTCCCCTAGCTGTTACAGGCGGCGGGCGGACACGGGGCTTGGCTGAAACCAGGCTACAGTAAATCAAATAAATATTATGCAAGAAATTTAGTGCTAAAAATGTCATAAAACAATTTGATTATTGAATACAAAACAAGAATTGAATGTCCAATTTAAATCAACAGGGGAGAGAAATTACTAACTTAAATTTATACTTTTTGACTAATCGACAGGCTAGAATTCAGTCAAGTCAAAGGCGACAGGCCGCCAAGTTTTTGTTGAGATCTGCATTACTTTGCCGTAATTACATGAACTTAGTCCGCTGAGTGATACCAAGGACAATATAACACACACTGCGTACTCAGCCCACTGAAACATTCCTGAGAATTGCACACTAGCAAACACACTGGCTTAAATCCAATGTCAACTCCAAAGAACCATACAATATTCTGCTGAAGTCACCCAAGATTTCCCAGAGCTGAAGAACAATTTTCGAACACTTTGGAGGTGTTAAGTGTTAAGGAACATTTAATTTAATAGCTGATTCAAAAGCCCTTGTTTTCTGTGAAATGGTAGGAAAAGTAGCGACCATGGCGGCATTTCGATATCAACCTTAGATCTCATACCTTGTCTAATACTCTTCTTCTTGTGACAGTTGAGAGACTGAATCTTGAACTCTCTTAATCTGAACCAGAGTCCAAACTCCATCGCACCTATCAGTACAGTACAATTTTCTTCTCTCTGAGCACTTACCATTTGTCATTTTCTAAAATGTGTCACATGGTCAGGACTGTTTGCAAGTGCAGATGACCTAGATAATTACACATGCATCTCAAGTTAGTATTTGATTATACCTGTGAATATCCATTTTTTTGTCCATATATCTTCTCATTGCATCATCAAAATTAAATTATTAATCAAAATCACTATACAAGAAGTGATATCTGTGCAACACAAAGTGACTCCAAAGTTAAAACACACCCAGGCTCTGTATCGTTTGCATTTGATACTTTGTCCACCTATTGTGCATTGTTCAGTGGCTTAATAGTGGCCTTGCCTCTGGAAATATAAGTCGCAAGTTCGGTCCCGGCTATGTCGCTCACCCGACAGGCGTGCTATCGGAAAGGGGTCCACTGTTCATTATCTTTGTCGAAAAGATCTATGGGAATTTAATATCCATATAAGTCAAGTAAGTCAGTCACAATAAACTTGTGAATACTGTACACGGAATCTCGCGGGACTGTGATGCACATCCCGAAGTCTGTACTGTACATGTAAAGTACATATATATATATATAAGATACATCCCGTGTTAACCCATGCATGATACGTCCCGCGCTATCCTGTGGTACGTCCCACGGAATCACGCGGGACTATGATGCATATGCCGAAGTCTGTGCTGTACATGTAAGGCATATATATATATATATTTATATATATATATATATATATACATTTGCATTAGAATATCTTACATGTATCTACCATATATTTAATAAATGTTGAATCCATTCATTGAATGGGAAATCCATTCATTGAATGGGAAATGCATTCATTGAATGGGAAATGCATTCATTGAATGGGAAATGCATTTATTGAATGGGAAATGCATTTATTGAATGGGAAATGCATTCATTGAATGGAAAGCACATTCATTGAATGGTAGAATTTCTCTTTTTAGTTGAGGTCATATTAATGTTTTCCTCCCTGCTTTTATAAATGTGATAAATGATGCCGGTGCTTCATACAGTCAAACCTGGCCGAGAAACCACCTGGCGCAGGCAACCAACTGCAGCCAGGACACATTGAAACAGTCCTGTCCATTTTTATACACTATCAGTTATGAAAGACTTTATGTGATCTTTGTACATGTAACATAAAAAATAAATAAAAATAAGCCACTGTCTCATAAGTACCATATAATACTAATCATCCGACCAAACAACTAATTTGTCTTAAGTAACCCCTCCCTGACAATAATGCATTTCCCTCAGTCCCTTCCCTGGTTACCTAAAGCAAAGTTGAAATGCAATTTCCAACACAAACATTAATTTTGGAATATCTAAATTTTCCACTGTCGAACTCCAGTCTTTGTCAAGGAATGAGCAATTATTCTGATAAAACATGAGACTCGGTGAGCAGTGGATCATAAAATAATCAGTTTCAGAGAATTAATGTCGGCCTCGTCTCTGTTGGGGAAGTTGTAACCAGGATTGACTGTGCCATGCTTTCTCTAAATCAACAAAACAAAATAAAGTTTGTTTTTTTATGCAATCAACTTCTCTTGTGTCGGATGCACCATGAAGATGGCATACATTAAAGAACCCATCACACTTATCGAAAAGAGTAGGCCTTGGGTCCATCCTTGTGTGAGTGGATCAAACTTAGTTTACAGTCTTATGCAGCTTATACCTACTGTACAAAACTGGTGTGTCATGCCTAAAAGTTGTTCTGTATCTGTATCTATATGAGCAGCTGGTTATATTACACCGAACGGTCTGTTACACCTAGTCTTTGCATATCTGACTGTATCCGTTCTTTAAAGCTACTTAGTGATGAAGCTCCTACAGTACTTGATGACAACGAGTTCCATTCTACTATGGTTCTCGGGAAATACGAATTTTTGAACACATCAATCCTTGGCTGATAACTCCGGTACTTAAAAGCATGACTATTTCTAGTCCTCTTCTGAGCTGGCATTAGATACTTATAAGTCGGTACGTCCACAAGTTTATTACTCATTTTGTACATCATGCAAAGTCTGGACGTTGTCCTTCTGTATTCAAGTGGCATCCATTGCAGATCTGCTTTCATTTTGGTGACAAGTCAATGGGCACCACCCCTGTCATAGTTGTTCGTGCAGAATCTGGCAGCTTGGTTCTGCACCCTCTCCAGTTTATCTTTGTCCTTCTTTGTGTATGGATCCCAAACTGTTGCAGCATATTCAAGGTTTGGTCTTACCAGAGACGTGTATGTGCTTTTACCTTTGCTGGGCATGCCCACAAATTACGTTTGATCACCCCCAATGTCTGTTTAGCCTTAGTTGTTACTTTGTTGATATGGGTGTTCCACTTTAGCCCCGTTGTTAATGTAACGCCTAGGTACGGGTGGTTCTTTGCTGCTGCTAGAGTGTCCACAGAACTGGTAGGTGGTTACAATTGGGGTTCGTTTGTTTGTTATGTGCATGATGTAACATTTTTCCGGATTAAACTGCATGAGCTTGTTCACGGCTAGTGCAAAACAAACAAACAAACCTTACGAAGGCCCTGTCGGACCAGTTTGTGGGGGGACCCCCCCGCAGGGTGTCCTTACTGGCCAGCATCTCCTTGACCCACTCCAGCCAGGTGTACAGGCGCAGGATCCCCGCATCGGCCATCCTCTCCACAAAGTTGGCATCCTCCACCGTGTCACCTGCATCAGCCAACGCCAGCCGCATGCCTACAGAAAGTCATCAACATGTATCAGCAATAATTATTACTAGTAATGGTTTTTATTGGTCAGAAAAATACCTGTGCAATCGGGCAGCCTTTCTAGTGCTGAATTGATGCAGGGTTTACAATCACATAAGGTCTCGGACCGGAGTTTTTTTGCGATTTCGTATGTAGGCCGACACCCTCAGGTCGACGGGCTACAATTCCGCCGAGAAAAGTAGGACGGAAAATGTAATCACATGGTCGAAAAGCGGTTTTCTGCTGTTTTCCGATGTATTTATCGGTATTGTCCGTTGTCCCTTTATTTTGGGTAGAAACCATAGTAAAATGTAAATTTGGCATCCGAAAATTATCATTTTTTTACACTTTTTTGATCGAACCTGCTCGGAAAAAACGAGTTTTCCTGGGGTCACGGCATATATGCTGAGAAAGCTTAGTAAATGGTGTCTCTGAAAAATGAAAAAAATAAAAAAGTCATGTGATAACTTTTTCGCAATCTCCGATGACGCAAATTCGGTGAAAATGCATTAAAAACGATGCTATTTGGGTCATCAGGCGAGAAAACCGCATCACCGTTCCCGCGGACTAATACGAAAAAGGCTTCGATAGCGAACCAACTGCACCGCGCCCAAAAATACTAAAACTCACGGGCTTTTCAGAAGATTCAAAATATTCATACACAGCTAAAACCATCACCAAGCAATCTCGGGCAGAAATCAGGGTGACGACCACGCACTTCCGGCAGATTACCGGGTCATGACCCAACCCCCGGTCACAATTGAACTCCGACCCGGAACCTTAAGAAACATATTTTGTCTTAAAATTTGTTCAAAATTTTCAGAAAAGTTATATCCACCATATATCCAAATTTGGCGTATCTGCGACTATTACTTTTCCCGCAGCAGGGGTTTAAAGTCATGTGAAAAACACTGTGTTTTGAGGCTATTTTGCCAACGTACAGGCCTTAACAACGTTACAGTAGGGAAATGGATAAAAACATCATTTTTCAGGACATCGCTTTTCAAAAAACAGGTAAAACGGGATGGAGAGCCTGCTCATGCCCTTGGCTTGGACATTATGCGGACTTTCCGTCGTTTCGGTGCTGCATATTGGCAGAAAAGCCTCTTTAAGAGTTGGCGTCGGTGACGTCACGCAGTGACGTCATGGTTCTCGAGGAAAACAGCAGGGGGTCGCGTTTTAAGTTCGTAGCTTTTAACTGAAACGAAGAATATGTCAAATTTTGGTATAGACTGGTAGACCACGGGTCGCACATTCCGAATCAAACGCGTCCGACATCAAATTCTTCACTACTTCACCGTAAAGGCCCCTTAAGCAGCACAATGCTCCCTAAATGTGTAAAAGAATGCATTCTGACACAGTCCAAAGCGCAACCTGGAGCATATCATCAGAGCTAGAAGCGGGCAGTTTAAATAAGTGCGTCCGAGATGTGTAGCGCGCCTAGTAGGCTGTCACTTCACACCATCAAAAGAAGAAAAGATCGCGACGTTAAGGAGCGATGAACCAAAAGTCAGAAAACCAAGTTTTGCCTTAAGAAGGCTTAAAGCACTTAGATTTTAGCTTAATTCACCCATTTAAGTCATCATAAAGGCGGGGCATCGCGAAAATCATACCGAAGGTCAAGTTGAGACATGGGCATCCATCAAATGACGTAGTCAGTGAATTCCTTTTAAAAACGGTTTGGCGGCCAGAAATGACTAAAGATGGCCGTATTTGAGGTTTGGGGGGGGGGGGCACATGGGGGAGGGGGGCGCCAAGCACCTGTCCATGGATATATCGAATTTAAAAGAGAAAAAAGGGCAAACTTCGGGTTTTTTTCAAACAAACTTACAGATTTTGATAAAAGCTTTCGAATGCGTCGAAATAACGTCATCTATGACGTCATCGACGTAGCCGCTGCCGTCCTTAAGGTCTCGGACCGGAGTTTTTTTTGCGATTTCGTATGTAGGCCGACACCCTCAGGTCGACGGGCTACAATTCCGCCGAGAAAAGTAGGACGGAAAATGTAATGACATGGTCGAAAAGCGGTTTTCTGCTGTTTTCCGATGTATTTATCGGTATTGTCCGTTGTCCCTTTATTTTGGGTAGAAACCATAGTAAAATGTAAATTTGGCATCCGAAAATTATCATTTTTTTACACTTTTTTGATCGAACCTGCTCGGAAAAAACTAGTTTTCCTGGGGTCACGGCATATATGCTGAGAAAGCTTAGTAAATGGTGTCTCTGAAAAATGAAAAAAATAAAAAAGTCATGTGATAACTTTTTCGCAATCTCCGATGACGCAAATTCGGTGAAAATGCATTAAAAACGATGCTATTTGGGTCATCAGGCGAGAAAACCGCATCACCGTTCCCGCGGACTAATACGAAAAAGGCTTCGATAGCGAACCAACTGCACCGCGCCCAAAAATACTACAACTCACGGGCTTTTCAGAAGATTCAAAATATTCATACACAGCTAAAACCATCACCAAGCAATCTCGGGCAGAAATCAGGGTGACGACCACGCACTTCCGGCAGATTACCGGGTCATGACCCAACCCCCGGTCACAATTGAACTCCGACCCGGAACCTTAATACAGTCACATAATTTTATCACATAGTAAACAGATACATAATATTTGCATTTTGTGGAACTGTCGCAAGGGTCTGGGCGGCTGCCATTCAGTGCCACAAGGTGACCTCAATACGACCTTCCCCAACCGAAGTCAGGTACCCATTGACATCTGAGTGGAGTGAGGAAAGTCGTGTAAAGTACCTTTCCCAAGGGCACAAGATCGCTGACATGACAGGATTCGAACCCAGGACCATTTGGTTCAGAGCCAAACGCTCTGCCGTTACGCCGCACGTCCCCACAATGGCTGAGATACAATTACTCTACATGCATTTAAGTTCACAGCGTTCTAATTTTGCTGCATGGACTGATGGAGAAAATTGTGTGTCTACGCTTAGGTTTGAAGTATAATTTGTAAATAGTCAACGATGTAAAAATGTATTTCCCACTTTTAGCTTGTATAATACACAGTATATTAGATCCTAAGCCTCTAATGTGACTGATGATATTCTCGTCACGTCAACTCAGCAGTTGAATCTCTAGTTCTGACAACAAATGGCATTATGTATGCATAATATTTATTTTATCAAAAGAATAATAATGTAATACTCAGTACACTAAAGTCTTGTCAATGTGTCACATGTCACTATCTTCAATATACAGAAAATGTAATTCAGCTCTTGTCTTGGGGCTGTCAAATGTTCTTTGAATAAAGCCCATTACCATTATCATTATATGTAATATGGATGAATAAACCGATGAATATGTAAAATTCCTAAGCTTAAAATGACAGATTTAACAATAAAATCTAACACCATGGGCTTCCAATCATTGAGTGGAATGGAAAAAGCTGTCACCTAGAGACAGCCCTGCAGCTGGTAGACAATGCTATATCAGTAAAAAGTACCAAAGACAATCGAAATTGAATCAAAGATGACTAGTGACAATTTACCGTCTGCAGAGAACTTCTCGATGGCACCCGTTAGAGTCAGGAAGTTTCCAGTGGACTTTGACATCTGGAAGAGGAGACATATTTCTTTAGTTTTTGATAAGATTTGAAACAGAAGAAAAAAATGGGGTCGGTAAAACCTCAGATAGCTATAATGATACAATATGTACCTTAAAGGTATACTCAACTCCAAAGGAGGGTTTTATTTTCTAGAAGACATCTTTATGAATACAAAATCAACCAAATTTGTAAAAGAGATCACAAATGAAGAAATAAATAAACCATGATTTTATAATCCAGGGATTGAGTGGTGCCCCTTCATGCAGACCCATGGGGTATGATGCATGATGGGAATGATGCCTTAGATAATTAACTATTGGTTCCTATTTTCAACTAATTTGAGTATGCCTTTAACCCGATTGTTAAGTAAAGCAATAGTTTATCGTCACTGTTTCTTAGAACAAACCTTTTCAGAGTTGAGCAACAGATGTCCGTTGGCTCTGACACCTTGTGGCCACTTGTCTTTGCTGTTTAAATGGATAAAAAAAGGTTGAAGTATACATGGAGCAGACAGTCATACCTTTTACATCCCAGCATGAAACACTGCATGGTTACATGGATACTATCTGTAACATAGACTCAAATACTCTTATGTATTGCATTGGTCCAACCCCTTATTGCCATGCTATCATTGGTTGAAACACTAATTGTGATTGACAGGATCGGTCTATTCACACTCAGTTCTACAGGTGCTCACAAGTCTGGCCAGATGGCACAGTGGTTGTACAGTCATTGGTCGAACCGCTAACTGCCATGCTATCATTGGTTGAAACACTAATTGTGATTGACAGGATCGGTCTATTCACACTAAATTGTGCAGGTGCTCACCTGTCTGTCCAGATGGCACACTGTGGTTGTACAGTCATTGGTCGAACCGCTAATTGTCATTCTCTCATTGGTTGAAACACTAATTGTGCTTGACAGGATAGGTCTATTTGCACACATTCTACAGGTGCTCTGACCTGTCTGGCCAGATGGCACAGTGGTTGTACAGTCATTGGTCAAACCAATAATTGCCATGCTATCATTGGTTGAACTGCTAATTATGATGGACAGTTAGGATTGGTCAATTCACAGACATATTCTGCAGGTGCTCACCTGTCTGGACAGATGGCACAGTGGTTGTACAGTCATTGGTCGAACCAGTAATTGCCATTCTCTCATTGGTTGAAATGCTAATTATGATTGACAGGTGCTCACCTGTCTGGCCAGATGGCACAGTGGTTGTATAGGAAGTATGTCAGGTGGTTGGGCACCAGGTCCTTCCCCGACACCCTCAGGTCAACTGGATACCAGTACTCAAACTCTCGCTTCATCCTGTTCAGCTTGTCCTTGGGAATGTCTGTTTTCGGGAAGGGCGCTGACTTGAAGAACACATAGTCCCACACTTCCCTCGTCATCTGTTCTGGTCTGGAGACAGTTATATGGAAAAGGATGACAAAATTGTATTATACGTTGATGAAGGTTAGACATCCAGGTAAAATGATACCCCAAAAATAGTTACTCAAGCAACTGGATAAAATTTTGAAACAGTCAGTGACTGACGAAAGATAGCGGATGCTGTCTGAAACGTGACTGTTTCAAAACTTAACCCAGTTGCTTGAGTAACTATTTGTGGTGCATGATTGTATCATGATTTGTTATGAGTTAGTAAGGGCTCCCTTGGAAATCAATTAGCAGTAAACTGAGGGCACCACATTAAAGATTCATAAATAAAAATAAAATGCAAATTGGTTAATCTTTATACAAATGAAGCTTGGGGATCTAAACATGATCCAGCTAGGGCTCTACCATAACGGTAAAAGAAAATCATGGCTCTACTATGTTCTAATTGTACCAGTAGTTGTAGTACTACTACAACTACTGTAGTAAATGTATATTATTCCTTCGAGTGGGTACCCTGAAAGACTCCTGTCTAAAAATAGAACAGCTACATGAAGGTGTATCTATAACAGTGAGAAATTCCCAATTGATTTATAACAGATCTATAACATAAAAGTGGTGAAAGCTTGTTTGCAACTGAAAAATTTAGCAAGTTGACAACATTCAAGTCATTTTTAAAATGTAAAAGGTAGTTTGGTTCAATTGTAGTGGGAGATGTTGGTACCTGATTCCCAGAGGTCCAGGTTTGGAGCCATCGAAGGTCCCTCCCTGAAGCAGATGTGCCACGGTGTAGTAGGCCATGTAGATAGTGGAGTCAGACAGGGACTCCACAAGGTACTTCTCATCCCATGGCATCTTGGTACCTTTTGATGAGGTAAAATATCTTAGCTTTAGATTGAGGTTCAAACAGTCCTGGTGTTATGATTGTATGGCAGAGTGGTCACAGAAAAAACAAGCTATCTGCCACCCAAAATTCAAGACCACAGCACGTCCAGGTCAAAAGATACAAAAATTTAAGTTCCGCTGCAGTACCAAGGTCACATACCAGGGGGCCAAAAATTGACCTTGAATTTCGGCTTCACAACACCTGCCCACATACCAAATATCATTGTAATCCATCAATAGGCTCTTGAGTTATGCTGACTGGAGTGGTGCGGAAACACAAACAGACAAACAGACACACCCAAAACTATATCTCCATTTTTCATGGAGATAAAATGCAAAAATAAAACAGAATGTGTCAAGATTTACAGTTAGCAATTAGGGCTGTGTACCTTAACAAAAAATCAGATACAGGTACAGCAGTTTAGGTACAGGTCCGGACCAGTACATGTACCTAAACAAGTTTGGTCAATTATCTGTAAGTTAAACATGTAGCCAACTGTCTTTTTTAGTGGTAGATTGACTGATTGTCATCTTTGCATGAGGATTTATGTACTTCAATCTCAAAAGAAGTCTATATGCAAATTTTCTTCATTTTTAACTGTGAGGTTATCGAAAGTGTCATCTCTGTCAAGCAATTCACCTACCTTTAGTCTAAAAAATGGTGTCCACGTAACTTGCAAACAGACTTCTTTTGAGATTCAAATACATAAATCCTCATACAAAGATGACAATCTACCACTAAAAATGACTTTAGTCTTAGTGTTTTAGTTTGTTTGGGTACATGTACAGGTACAGTAGATGTTCAGGTCCTGACCTGTACCTAAACAATTTTACAGGTATAGATACAGGTCCAGGGTTTAGGTACAAAGCTCTATTAGCAATACATGACATATCTACATAACTCACCCAGCCCAAAGGACCTAGAGCAGGCATGCTCATGAAGCCAGTCCAGTGTTGCTTCAAAGTTTTTCCTCACGTCATCAGTAAAGCTGGAAAAAAAACATAATACAAGTTTAATACCCAGACTCAGGACTTAACCATGATTCCAAATAGCATTTCTTGGGTACAACTTTATACAATATTCAGCACAATTTCGGCAAAGAGGAAGTTAGAAGCACTCCCAAGGCTTGTCTCAACTCTAGATCTGTATTATAAAAAGTGTTGGACTCACGTCTCGACCTGCTGCAGTGCTGTAGCTGTTTGTTTTTTCCATCCTTCTTCACCATAGTCAAGATACCTGAAACAAAGTATGGCATGTCAGACAGAGTGAGTCCAGATTGAAGAACTAAAAAACTGGTAGACACACACCAAGACAAACAAACACATAGACTGAAAACAGTACAATGTCTTTGTCAGATAACATTCTTTCAGTTACTTTGTACTTCTGTTTTCAGGGAGCTAAAAACAGAAAGAACTTATTATCTGACAAAGACCCCCCCCCCCCAGTAGTCAATCAATTATTTTCTAAGCACTACAACATCAATGAGGCTGTGACAGTAGTAAGACTCACCACTGATCACACAGGGCCACCACACACTCGTCCCCAGACCTGGACATGACCTGTTTCTCCGGCTCCATGTACACCACGGCCTCTTTCTGTTAGGGCACAACATTTGTCAAAACACGATTGAGTCTCTCAGACTCTCTGTACAAATTGGGTACTGAATGACCATATCTGGCAGTTCTGCTGTACTTTGAACCACAACGAGTTATTTTAAGCTGGTGTCATACAACAGGAATACGTAAAGTATGTGATTTCATTTTTTGCAGAAATACAGCCAGTGTTTTATCGATCACTGTGCAATTGTTGATGGTTATCAAAATGTTCACAGGTCACCAAGCACTGTCCAATATAACAGGGAGGATTTTCAGGCGAAAAATAATATGCTTGCCTCTCTCAGTCTCATGATCGTTTTGAAATCCGAAGACCTTCTGATGATCAACAAATTTGGCCGAAGGTAATTGACTATGCAACATTGATCAGCTATATAAAGTGCTGCAAATTAAAGGCATTGAACCATTAAACATGGCAACTGCCTATAAACCTAGACCAAAGATGCTGAAAGAAACATAAGACCAACTTGAAGACAAAGAGTACAGGAGCAGTATGCTTACCTTGTCAACCATTTTTTTCTTGACATCCTGCTTGATGTCTTGGATTTTCTTGCCTTTGAATTCTCCTACTTGAATCACCTGCATTACATGGGCAAAGTTTTGATTACTGAATATGTTTGCAGTTCTTGACCTCTCGGCCACAAAATGATGACAATATGAAAATATTTTTCATCTTAATTGTTGTCCCAACCGTAAACATAAAACACAGCAAAAAAATACATCTCCTCTATTATCACGAAATTGAGTACCTGCAAAAAACAACGAACTTTTATTTTACAGTAAATTTCAAGCACAATGAAGGAACAAACACTAGCTATGGAGTGGCGGATAATTCGTGTCAGGACTGGTGTTCCTCAAGGAACAATCCTGGGACCATTACTCTTCTTTATGTAGGATAAGGCTTATGAATTCAAATTGAATAATCACAAAATAGATACACATAATAATTACATATAGTTACATATATATATACATATAGTTACATACATACATGTTAGCGAGTAATAATTATACTAGTTATAATGATTAATAACACAAAATAACACTAGTTTTTAACTTCTTAAATCAGACCTACCCCTTCATAGAAGCCCTTAAGGTAGACTTTTTCCTTGGCTTCCTGTAGTTTGTCCTTGTCGTTTTGACTCTGGATCTTCAGTTGGTCACAGACGGTCACTGCACACAGGTTACCGAACCCGGGGACCTCGATGATCGGCACCTGAAACAGACAGTTGTTTCCATTATGTGATTTACAGTAAGTCCATTGAAATTGGAACAACGATTATGTAAACATTGTACTTTGAATAGAGTAGAAGACGAATGTCATTTTGTGGTAGAATGTGTATTATATACCAAAGAAAGAAATGAACTGTATAAACTTGTAGAAAACCTATTTCCATACTTCACACATTTAAGTACTGTTCAAAAATTCATATTTCTAATGCGACTAGACAAACCTCCCATTGAAAAACACGTCTGTTCTTTTATATCTACTATAACCGAAAAGCGAGGAGATGTAGAATTTATTTAATGATAGTCATATTCTTTTGTATCCGCTAACTGTACTTGTATTATCTTTTGTTGTGACCTGTACTTAGCCAAGTGTGGCAGAAATGTGCAATAAAGGTCTTCATTCATTCATTGAAATTGGACAACTTTGTTAGTTAAATTGGGGAGGGCAGATCTAGTGGAGAAATGATTGGACGAAATGCATTGAAGACAGGGAGTCCAGATATCAAATACCAGTAGAATGTTTAAAAAAATGAGAGACACAAAAGAGATTCTGTGCTGATTCTATGGTCTTAAAAGGCATCCAGAGTATTTAACGAGGCTTGAAACTTGAATAAAAAACTCAAATTTCTTGTCATTCCTACACAAAGTATATATATATACTAAGTTGCAATAACATTAAAGGAGCAAAAATACGATGTCGTTGTGTGGTGAGAAATGATAGAAAATCCAAGCCCTAATAGACTGCTCCAGGCTGTCCATCACAATTAGTGTGTCCGTCAAATATTTGCATTTTTATGTTTTAATTTTGCATTTTTACGTTTGACAGAGGTGGGCGGGGCTATGGTATTGGTTTATTTACACTAGGCGCGTGAAACTAAAAGATCAACGTGTACATGTAGCTTATGTTTGTGCCGCTTTCGAGCACTTTTGATAAGAAATCCGCACGCAAATGTGGTAAACAGTGGCATTAAATGTCAATTTCATAAAGATTACAGCAACTAGAATATGTCCAGTTTTCAAGCCTCATAAAATGCTCTGGATGCCTTTAAAAGCACAAACTATTACTGTTATTCATTGCAAACAACAAATTAAATGTGTCTCCTAATAATTGTTACTCTTAAACGATTCTTTTAACAGTACTACCAAGTACTTACAGGGTCATAGGGCAGGACCATCTCATCTGTCACCTGATACTTCTCTCTCATTGGCTGTGGAAACATTAATTGAGTTACAACCACCTGTCACCTGATACTTCTCTCCCATTGGCTGTGGAAACAATATATGAATAAAACCACCTGTCACCTGATACTTCTCTCTCTGATACTATTGGCTGTGGAAACAGTAATTGGATTAAAACCAGAAACATCACAGAGAAGAGCATAACAAAGCGCCGTCTGTATCAAATTAATTACAGTCACTCACATACAACAAAAGGTTTAATATAATTATATATAGTAACTTCATGATTTGAGGATTGAACATTGGATTAGCAAACAAAATTGGAGGTTGTGTGTACCACCTACATGTAAATATGTGCACCACCTAGTGATTCACAGGAATACTGCACAAGGTACTTCTCCTGAACAAGGTTGAACCAATGAGATACATCACAATAAGCTAGTTCGAAGTTGCTACTACGCATGTGCAGTGTCAATGGTGAAGGCCCCCGGCTTGAAAACAGTGCTCGTCTCAACTTTGTCTGGATTTGCATAACAACACCCCGCCGGGTTTTGTTCACGTCTGGGGGGCCTTCACCTTTGACACTGCACATACGTAGTAACAACTCCGAACTAGCTTATTTCTATGTACATTGCATGAACATTGAGCTCCTCCAGTAAAACAATGGAAAATGTTTTGTTGCTTTAACAGTAACTGTAACAGTTGTAAACCTTATTTTTGAAAGTAAATTACAGCTAAAACAGTGTAATTCCATCAACATCTCTTTTTTGTCCTGAAAAAGAGTACAATGTAAATCATTGTAATTCTAACACAAAGTTCTCAGAGTCTCATTGACAAGATACTTAATTGTATGACATACCTTTTTCTTTTTGAGGTCCCTGAGAGCGGCAAAGTCATCGGGAGCGTCTGAAGGCACGGAGGTGACCACGCCTGTTCCTTTGTCCTCCTTGATGTTAAGCATGGGGAGGGTGTAAATCTTGTCGTACTTGGTCAGGGGTGCCTTCAGCGCCACCCCCATGATATCCTGGGAAGGAGAACAAGGAGTGCCAAGATTGTATGAAACCAAAATGGCGCTGTGTGGCGTAACGGCTAAAACATTCCGCTGTAAACAAGGGAACCCGAGTTCGATACCGGGTTGCCCCCAGACATGTCTGGACATGCATCTGAACGTTGTGCCCTTGGGAAAGGCACTTAACACAAATTTCCTCACTCTACTCAGGTGTAAATGAGTATCTAGCTTCGGTTAGGGACGTCCCTCGGATAGGACTTTAAATGGAGGTCCTGTGTTTGGGGAGAGCCATAGCCCGCGCACGTTAAAGAACCCACCACACCATTCGAAAAAGAGTAGGGTCATGCCCCTGTGCGTGATGGTCCAAACCTTACAGTCTGGTCTGGGTTGACATCTTGAAAAGGTGATAGTCACCTGTTATGTCATTCCTTCCACAAATGTGGTAAATCTAAATAAATAAATGAAAAAGAGTAGGGGTCTTTCCCCGTGTGAGTGGATCAAACCTTACAGTCTGGTCTTATATATAAGCTTGTACAAAACGGGCGTGTTTACACCTAAAGGCAGTTTAACAGATATGTAAAACAAACCAAAACAATTTACCAACCTGTCCGACTAACTCCACCAGCGTTTCGTACTTCCCATCGTCCTTTGTGAATCCCTGGTACGCCATGTTGCGCGCCGCTCTCCCGGTGCTGACGAACACCTCGCCCCAGACGGTCTGGAACGCCACGTACCGCATGTCGGGACGGACCCAGCAGTTGGTCTGACCGTACATGGTCTCAGGACGCAGGGTCGCAGCAACCAGGAAGATGGGCTTTCCTTTCAGTACGCTAAACAAAATATTACACTGTCAGCAAGAAACAACTTAGTTGAACTTGAACTTGAAAGACATTACGATATACCCAAGTAAAGCTGTCATTCTCTATTGAGGTGAGGTAGGTAAAAAACGTTAAGGAAGTCCCATAGTCTTTTTGAGGCCGTAGGGGCAGTGGGTTGTTATCCACTGTGTCTAGGGTACAGTATTGGAAGGTGAAGCCCATCCCTCTCCTTCCACTGCATTTTACCTCTCTAACTAAAGTCAGGTACCCATTCTTACACCTGGGTGGAGTGAGGAAAGTCGTGTTAAGTGCCTTTCCCAAGGGCATAACATCGGAGGCATGTCAAGGGATTCGAACCCAGGACCTCTGGGTTTTGGGCCAAACATCCTAACCATTACACCAACATGACGCCACACAAGGTGAAGCATAATGCTTTTTCTGTTGGCTAATTGTACAATGTAGCTTTGCCATGGCACACATTTTTGACACCGGGTCACTCATATTCTTAGATCGCGTTCATGTCAGGATTTTTGAATCGGGATTCATCCAGGCACGGGACCGATCTAGATAAAGGAATCTGGTATGAACTGTCCGAATCCGGCTTCAAGGGAGATTAAGTAGATAATGCAGATTTGCCAAATCCAAACCCAACTCATCAGGCATATTTGGTGGATTGAATCCGAATCAATCCTTGGGTAAATCCCAATTAACGAATTCTGCTATGAGCAGGGTTTTAAAAATAAGTGTGTCAGGTTTATATAAAATACTAGTACATGTACTTGGGCTCCCCAATACAAACTGAAGGCTTAAAGTCCTGTCCAAAGGATGAAAGATACAGTATAAGAAAAAGGAAACTCAAGAATCAAAGGGGCCAAATTACCTCAGCTTTGGTGGGTAGGGTTCCAACACTTTCATTTTGATAAGTGTGTACTCTTGTGGTCCAACTCCCTGGAACACAGAGAAAGTACAATTTTAGTATACTAGGCTTGCAGTTGTAAAGGAGGACGGAAAAGTAATTCACTTAACATGGCTCACTACAACAATTAAAACACTTCACACGAGTAGGAAGTTCATGAACAACAAATAATATATGTTATTTTTTGTTTTATATTATATTGGTTTTGTAGCATTTAGTAATTTGGGTAAATATTTTAAAATTACCTTTGTTGTAACTTTGAGTTGATGTAAAGCACAATCATTGAAAAACGCCTTTTAGGCGATATGTATCCCCCTGGTAAAATAAAAACAAGCCATGATCATGATGTTTATCCCTCACCTCTCCAGTCTGCCTGTCATGGTCCATACAAGGCTGCTTGTCAAATGGGGAGAAAATGGTGTATCTGGAAAAAAATGTTTTAACTAGTCATTCAACCTGTAAATATGTTGTGTTTCCTTTAATGCCAACGATCTTGAGGAAACAATCTTGATTTTCCCATTTTTTGCGGTGACCTCATTATTTTTGTATTACTGGGTACTATAATCATACTAACAGTAACTAGATTTGTACTACAGAATTGTTTCAACCACGAATGTGAAACTCTGCAAAAACGTCCTTTACCCCTTACCACAAAAGTAAATCCCCACGAAAATAAAATGAATTTACACAGGGCTCGAAATTCATTTTTGGAAAAAGGTGCACTGGTGCACCCAACCAAAAAAATTAGGTGCACAGAAGAATTTTGGGTGCACCACAAAATAAAGCTGAATGTCAGTAAAACATAGTTTCAAAGTTTAAAAGAACTTCAATTTGTAATTCAATAGCTAACTTCAAAATTTTAAACAAGTAATACATCAGATAAAGTACAACTGTTACAAAAGGTTACATTGCTTTTTTTCTGATACTTACATTTTAAGTATTCTGTATACTAGTGTACAATAGTACATTTACCCTATAGCCTACAAAAATATCTAGCTGCACTGGTGCACCCACAGTCAACAATTAGGTGCACAGTTCCAATTTTGGGTGCACACAGGTGCACATGCACCCAGTATTTTTGAGGCCTGTTACAGAATATTGGTCACTGGCGCAGCCAAATGCAAGGAACAGCAGTAACATGATAGCTATGACATGTGTTAATATACTGAGGAATATTTGGAGCAGCAATTGTAATTTGTTCCATAAGAGTTACTTTGACACAATAGGACTTCCTTTTACCTCTTTCCGAACTTGACCTTGTTCCTGTCCTTGAGCGTGAGGAACTGCCATCGTACAAACGAGTCGTAGTAGGGGTTGGCGTCGGTGGTGATGAAGGTACGCCTCCAGTCCACCTGCAAAACAACACAAAATAAATAAACAAATTAACAAAACATGCAAAAAGCTTTTGAAAACAGACTTTTGAGAAATTTAAACAGACATGACAAATGTATGTTGATGGCACTTTTTGCTTATCGTAAATTTTTTGAAATGTTTGCGGAGGTTTTATATTAGTTTCGCGTTGACCTCTTACTGCAAAATCATGACACTACAATATAATGTATTTTGTATAACCAGGGTGCAAATTACTTTTTTGAGCCAGGTTGCCCATGTTGCAACCTAGGGCAAAGGCTAGGTTGCACATCCAAATTTCAGGTTGCTCCAGCAACATTCGCCGATTTCTTCAAATCAAGCTCGTATGTAGCGTATAATAGTATAATACTACTAATATTTCAAAATATAAATTAGATAGTATTGTGTTCCCATTGACCTAACAACATCTTGTTTAGCCGAGGGCAGTGTGTTTTCGTCTTTTTCACCTCAGATTCCACGATCTATGAAGGGTTTGGATGGTTTAAAACGAAAAAGTGTCGATTGCTTTATTTCAATTGAAGATTTACCGAATTTTATGAGAGTGACACTGTGTTTTTGTGAGCTTCCAGGGCTCCGATTGAGATCTTTGGCTCAAAATATAAGGTTGCACACTGCGCTACCTGGGTTTGGAATTAACTTGCACCAACCGAAATCTTGTTGCACTGTGCAACGTGCAACCAGGTATTTCGCACCCTGATAACTACTGTGTATTTATAGTACAGTACTTTAGGCTGCAAAAAAAAGCTAGAAAAATTGACCGAGAAAAATTACAACATTTTAAGTTTACTATCATTGTTAAACCACAGTTTCTAATGACTATATCTAGAATATCATATTACCACTACAGAATTGTTTCATCTACACACTCAAAATACTGTGAAAACCTCCATTCTCTTTCTATCGCAAAATAACGTTCCTGCAAAAATAACTGAAATTATCTATATTAAAATTTTGCATTTTTATTGAGAATGAAACAAGTCATTACACTGGGCCAGCCAAGACAGTTCTCGCTGGTAATGGCTGACCCACAAATTAAAAGTACGGACGAGCGTATACTTTTGAGGAATTCACAGTACCTTGAGGCCCATACACTGGAGGTCTTGTTTGGCCAGTGGGGGGAAGTAGCCCAGCCAGTACGCAGCGTCCGCGAAGTTCTTGATTTCCTCGTCCTTCAGTCCAAGAGACTGCATGATCTGCCATTGGTAGTCTGCTCCGCCTGCCTTTGCCGCCGCTTTACTCTGGCATATTTGGAGAGAAATGGGTTTCTTAAAACTACATCAATAACAAGATAAGCCTCCTAACAGTGTGATGCATTGTCGTCTGAAGCCCCTTTCTCACTGGGCGGAAACTAGTTGGCGACTAGTTGCAACCGACAGTTTCACGCGGTTGCCAAGTGGTTTCCATGCGGTTTCCAATGAACACCAATTTGTCTCCAGATCCTGCAGTGGTGATTGTTTTTGAAAGTTTAAGGAAAACGCAAGTCACCAACTAGTTTCCACCCAGTGAGATACTAGTAGGGGCTAAAGCTAAGGTCAAAGCTTATTTTCCCTACTAGTAGTCATTCTTTCTCTATATCATTCTTTATCATTCTGATTACCTTTGTCAAGAAGGTTATATCTTCGATGCCATTTGTGTGTGGGTGCGTGTTTGTCCGTTTGTGAAAAGCATAAGCTTGTGAATGAATTCATAATGATATTTTGTATGTGGTCAGGGGTAGGGAAAACGACTTAGTCAAGTCCTATGGTATTGCAGCAGAATTTCCATTTTCTATATGTTGTACCTTGCTGGCCTCAAACTTTGATCTTAGATCACAATGCTCCACACTATACATGCACACTTGAAACTGTCAACTGTACCTCCCAAACACTCTTTTTAAGTATTCATGTTTTTTTTTCTATTTCATCAGTATTTTTACATTGAAATTAAAAATAAATATGCTGCTAACAGATCTGTGTGGTACATTTTGCACAAGTATCACATAGCGGCATTAAAGAACATGAAAGTGAAAAGTATGGTGACTTACCTTCTTGCCCTTGGACTTGTCTTTGATGATCGGTTCATTGTCAACGGGTGCTTCCTCCTTGGCTACTGTCTTAGGAAACACCGGCGGGTAGCCAAACTCTTTGATCTCTCTCTGCAACTTGTCTGCGCATGCCTAAGAACAGACAGAGTTATCACGATTCAAATAGGGCTTTATGATACAAAAAAAAAAAGAGATACTGCAAATATTTGTGGTGGTTTTATTTTCACAATGTGTTCAGCACTACTAATATCACCACAGGATTTCTTCAACCACAATTAAGACATAAAAAACTACCATTGTTTCAAGCACTTCTTATATAGCTACTAGCTGCTGCAATTGCCAAAATAGACCCCTTTCTAATTTGAATCTGCTCTCGCGAAAGCACTCAATCTGACGTCGACGCTAGTGCATGTGATTTTGCAAGGCGAGTAAGAGAACTCGGAGCTCAGCGCACAACAATAGCGCCCAAATAGAAAGCAGTGTTGAGTCATCTTAAGTGGGGAGTTGTACTCTTCCTCATGAAATTCGCCAATATACATGCATGCCACGAGTAGATTCCCGCCAGAAAATGGCCTGAGAGTTTGGAAAGGGGTCTACTAAAAATTGTTTAAAAATCTTTTTACTTTTTTTTAGCACCTGCTTACCTTGATTGGCATTCCTGAACAGTGGAGTCCAAACGGCCACAGGCATCTTTTACCTTGGAGACGGCGATAACCCATGATGAACTGCATAGAAAAGAAATGTAATCATATTTATATAAATATGATAAATTCCATACTAGATTCAGATCTAGAGGTTGCAGGTAGAAGAGTCTCATTTTGTGCAATATATTTGGTAAAATCAGAATATCACATTTATTTATTACATTCAATAATTGATTGAAAACCTTGTTGGCATATCAAATTTTCTTGCCCTCTTTTTAGAAAATCTTATAGTCTTCACTCACCTCATTCTTGGATAGAGAGAAGGTGTGACCCAAGTGGAGGCGCCCATTCATGTACGGGTAGGGGAAGGTCACAAAAAACTTGTTCCTGAAAGTGAACACAAGAGAGGTACGATCATACAACAGTCATATGTACTTATTCAGTAAAACTGGTTTACTTGTAAGTTGTATTCAACTATGCTGAACAAAGATGCCAGTAGGAAAGAGCTAGGATGACCTAAGAAGAAGAGCAGAATTCTTTTCTGCCAACATTCAAATGAGCTTCGACTTTAATTTGTTTAAGAACAGACTTTACATTCGTGTTTGAAATGATGTTATCACCCATGGCAATGGCCAGTGATGCAATCATTAGAGAAAATTCTCCATGCCTACGTATACAATTTAGGTCCAGAAAAGGTATCCTTCCCTGGTAGCCTGGCATGGTAGACAGCCCAGCCTATTCTGTTAACCCATTAGACCTTAAGCTTACAGTAACTTCTTTGGAAATGTGAACGTGTCTATTAATATTGCCAGTACATCTTCAAGCAAGATTCCTGTATAACTATCATTCACTCTATCTGACTAGGCTCTCAATATAATATTTACAAAGAATCCAACGCCTTCTGAAAGTGCAGAAGGTGGTCTTTACCCATCGTTTTTCTCGGGTGCATCGACCTCGAAGACCTTGTCCTCTTCCCAGCGTTTCTGAACTTGACGTTCGATCTCCCGCAGTGCCTCAACCTTGTAGGTTCCTTTTCTTTCAACCTCAATCTCCTGCAAGTACAAAAATACTGTAAAACTTGACATATTTTTCTGTGGTAATATTGGTTTAAACTATTATTCTTGCAGTTTTCATAGGGACCTGCCCACAGTAATACTAAACTGTTTCAACTGTTAGGTAAAACACATGAAAACCTCCGTTTCCTTGTGACCATTTAAGTCAATGCAAAAATAAATGAATTTATAGTATGCCAGTATCAAAATCAAAATGAAAGGGCTGACAATATGTCCAGATCATTGTGGTCCCCCCGGAAAATTTTAAAAGGATTTACATTATACTCTAGGGTGTTCCTTTGCGATAAGTTGAATAACTGGCTGAATACATCAGACAGATCCTAGCAAATACAATTTATTTCTCTGATACATGTATGTCTTAAATTCATAACTGCCAAGTGAGGGTCTGTGACATAACACTGTAAATTTTGTTATTGTCCCAGGTACTAGTACTAGTAAGTACTGTAAATGGATTTAAGTTCGTGTGGTTTTTATTTCGCGATAAGGGGAAAATGGAGTGTTCGCGGTGGTTGTTAGTTCGGGGCAGCGCTATAGCTAGTCACATACTGCTACACTATTGGACAAAAATGTTCGCGGTGGTTTTATGTTCATTGTGAAACAGTTGCCGCGAAAACCGCAAACATAAAACCACCGCAAACATTTCTGCATTTACAGTACTAAATTTCACGGCAGGAGGGAAAAGAAGATGGAAGTGGCTACTGACAGGACGATCCTGTCAGCAGTGGAAAAATCTGCACTACTGACAGGATCATCCTGTCAGCAGTACAATTATTTCTATTGCTGACAGGATCGTCCTGTCAGCAGTGCATATTTTTCTACTGTTGACAGGATCATCCTGTCAGCAGTGGAAATATTTCTACTGCTTACAGTCATCCTGTCAATAGCCTTAGGCAAAGAAGATTTTAGCAGTGTTTTAAGTTTGCATTTGACACAATTCTGTAGCATCGTAGTAATATATTGGAATTTTATATTCAGAGTCATCATTTTACAGTGGCGATGTCACCGCAAAAATAAAACCACTGCAAAACATTTCAAGATTTACTGTAATGATTTCTTCTCTTAGACTTTAGTCAAATCAAGGTGTTCAAGAATATTTCACTTTGGGTAATCGTTGTACTATCTACGGCACCTATCTACGCTTAGCTAACATCTTCAGTTTCAGAACGAGACAGACAACAAGAAACGTTAAACAGCTGTTTAAAGGAGCAAATCCTGTTCAGAAGTGAACACTTACCATACTGAAACTTCAATGGGAAGTGGGAGGGGGGCCTTCAATTCACAGTTTCGGCGCCGCTACAGCCAACTAGACTTCAGATTTGTAGACTGCCAAGTGTCTATTTTGCATCAATACAGAACTTTATGTAGTTTCTTGCTCCAAAGTTGCACGACAACTTGAAAGAACAAGAAAAGAGCACAAAGTACTGAAATTCCACGTGATGTGATGCAAGCCCACCCCGGCTCCTACCAGCCCGTTTTGCGGCAAATTCGTGATTTAATTAGGTAGCTTTTAAAGCGTGAAACACACTCTAACTAACCTCTATTAATCATAAACTATGTACAGATTTTAATAATAAACTAATGACTACATAAAAATCCCCTAATATTACATATGTTTCATAAGAATATATTTATTCTTAATTTTACGACAAAAGTTGAAACCCGTACCCAGGGTAGTGAATAGAGGTCAGGGGTCACATTGTTGACTCGTTCCCAGCCAATTCTTTGTTTTTGCACATTTGGCCAGTAAAAATAAGAAATAAAAGTCCACAAACACCGAATTAGAAATAAGCGTCAATCCATAGCCTCGATTAAATAAAAACCTGAGAAGATGCTCGGAGACTATCAAATAAAGTGAAAGTAGTTTATATTTCGCGCCCTACAGGTCGTTGAACCCGGAAGTGAAATGCCTCCTGGTTCACTTCCGGGTAGTACGAAGAAAGAAGCCCATGAGTTCAGAGGCGTGACAACTTCAGAGACTTGTATCAACAAAAGCTTCCAGAAACGAGGTTTCTAAAGTCCTCAATCTCCAAATTCAACGCATAGGCTACTGTTTAGACCTTTTCAGACCTAGAAATGGCGGATTTTGCTGAGAAAATTGGAGAAATTGAGTGTAAAACGCCTTGGGGCTGCTGGTATCAGACGCTAGAAGAAGTCGTGGCGGAGGTAGCGTTGGAACCAGGGACAAAGGCGAAGGAAATCAAGTGCAAACTGAGCGGGAAGAAGTTGACAACCGTCGTGAGGGGCAAAGAGATACTGAACGTGAGTCTAAAGTCTTGTATTTGTAACATTACCTTTGATTGGTGATGATTTAACAGATGCGTGCCTACTGTCCAATGATTTCTTGTCTTGGAAAACCTCAAATCTAAGCAGATGTTTGGGACGTAAAATCGTAAGATTTTCTGTGTCAAACAATTGAAAGAAGGTATTTTGACACAAAAAAAGGCAGATAGGAAAATGTAACGATTAAGCCCCCCATGCATCTGCTTGGAGATTAGAAAAATCCTGAAAAGCTTGCATGCCATTTAGGCCTTTCCCCAGCTGTCCATGTCTATAAATGGATATTTTAGAATCCAGTTTATTTTTAGCCCGAATCCGCTCTTGGGGTTTACTGGTGTAAGGTTTCAGAAGTTGGTTCCAGGATAGCTATACGTTTGTACTTCTTTACAATTAAGTAGAATCCAACAAAACAAAACAACACAAAAGTCAAAACAACTATATATGTAAACTGATGTTGTTTACAGTTGGAACGATTTACTTTAAAAAAAATCAACTTTGGTAATGGAAATGAATTTTGCATTGAGATATCAATTAGACATAGATTGTCTATTTCAATGGACAGGCCCTTTTTTGAATAACTTAAAGTAGTGAAAAATATGTTTTTATCTACAAACAATATTGCTTTTTGAAATGGTGAACTTTCTTTCTGTGTGCTTGTGATCATCAATCTGTTCAGTCTTTAAATTGACAGGAAGGGTGAAACGGTGATGTCATGAAAATAGAAACCATAGATTGATTGAAACCAACAGCTATTGTTGAACTTCAGCTATTAAAACAAATTTGCAGCTGAAAGGAATTTGATGATAACAACTATTTTTGTGTTTTGTTATTTCAGGGCACCGTTCCTGGGAACGTTGTTACAGATGACTTCCTGTGGACAGTTGGTAAGAACATGTTACCATTTCAACTTAAGACTTTAACCGTCTTGTAACATTTGCTAGACACTGCTTTCGAACCAAACAGCAAATAGTTTCGGACATCCTTCTATGGAAACCAAGAAGCCAAGTGCACTGCAGAAGTTTGACTTTTACCGATAGTTTAGTCAGAGACACTGAGATTGCATATGAACACTTAGGACAAATGATGTTGGACAGGGCGATATGGAGTGATGTATGCACTTATTTAGTCCCGGCCATCGGCCGGTAGATGATGATGATGAAGACTTTAAACTATGAAATGCAGTATTTATTCCTAAATCGCTGTGTATGATTGAGGAATAAGGAATTAATTGCAAATAAGGTCCAAAACATGACAGACAGTTTTTGTTGATATGATGCCACCTTCAATGATATGAGAGAGAGGTGGAGAGAGAGAGAGAGAGAGTGTGTGAGAGAGAGAGAGAGAGAGAGAGAGAGAGAGAGAGAGAGAGAAAGCGTGCACACGAGAGAGAGAAATGGTTTATTGATTAAAAAACTCAAACGGCTGAGTTATGAAGATATTTCTCACTAATAGTATACAGAAATAACATCTTAAGACCTTTGCAGTGGTTTTATTTTCTTTCTTTTTTTCCGGTGACCTTTTGCCTCAAAATGTGAAGACGTCTTTTGTGCTACCACTATGGTTCTATAGAATTGTTTTAACCACCATCATAGAACTCCCTGCAAAACTGACTTGATTTACAGTTAGATGATATATGTGGATGTGCTCCATAGAGTCCATAGATGTCTGCAAGAGGGACTTGAAGGCTCTAGATATTGATACGGAGCACTGGGAGGACCTTGCAAGTGACCGTTTCAGGTGGAGATGCACACTGTCCAGACAGCTCAAATCAGGAGAAGCCAGACTGATGCACAGCGCAGAAGAAAAGCGGATCCGCAGAAAAGATCTTTGCAACAGATACTGAGTCCGCTAACAGATGTGATTTTTGTGGCAGAGACTGCCATTCTCGTATAAGGCTGTTTAGCCATAGTCGATGCTGTAGGGCTGTTGTGAATTAGGGTTTTATCATGGTCAACACTGACCGACGGAGGCCATATATGCTCCTTAGAGTAATGTTTTGAATTCCCTTTGTAGAAGACAACAAGTTGCTGAGGATAGTGATCACCAAGAGTGAGCGTTCTGGCCGAGACTGTTGGAAGTCCCTCCTGGACGGTCAGTACCCGGCTGACCCGCAGGTGCACGACAACATGGAGAAGAAACTGACCATGGAGAGAGTCCAGAGAGAGGTCAGTGTCCAAAAAACAGTGTCCAAAATCCTTAATATAAGTGTGTGTTGAAAATTAACAACTGTAGTATTGTTACAGTATTCACAAGGTCATGGTTTGAAGCACCCAAACTTTAACCAACACTTACAAAGCATTTTGTAAGTCTAACAAAAACAAAACACAGTTTTCCTTGTTAAATCCATTCAATTTACCTCCAAACCAATCATTTTAGGACAGCAATCGTGTAATTTGTATCTTCTTTGAAGGTTAGACATCCAGGTAATAAGATATGCCAAGTAGCAGTTACTCAAGTAACTCTACAAATCATATCCAGTTGCTTGAGTAACTGCTGTTTGGTGTAATCTGTATCTGTCATATTTTGTCTGACCCTTACCTCTTCCCTCATGACCTCAACGAAAAGCATTGCCAGCAGGCAGATTTAGTGTTTTTCATGATAAAGGTTCAAACAAACTACTAGTAAGCAGAAGATGGTTTCCTGAGTCATTTTTGTCTCACCATGCTTAGGACCTTCCATCGGAATCTGTATAGGGATAACGACAGTACTGTTTTATTACTGGTAAGTACTGTCACTGGTCTGACAGATTTTTTTACGTCCCGTTATTTTTTATACCATATGTTGGGACATTTTTTACTGGTTCTTTTAAATCTGACTGTGTCTCATGTTCAAAATATCTAGATACCTAATACTGTATCTAAAGACTGCAACATATGTTTTATGAATATTTTTTTAATTTTACTTGTTGTCCCTGCATTTTTTTAGCATTTTTGGTAGAAGTATAGGACAAATGTAACCAATATCTTAGCTATCTTCAATGAAAAGTATGATAGTGTATACATGTTCATCTCATCTAGAAATGAGATTAAGTTGTTGTTGGAAGAAGGTGTGATTTGAAATTTTTTTTATCAATACGGAAGAATTATTACCCTATTAATTATCAATTTTACCATGACAACTTTGCCAATACATTATAAGGCCCCCATTTCACACGTTGTGACCTTGCTGCGACCTTACTTGAACTTGTGTAACCCTTGACTTCATAACTGGAATGTCACGCAAAATGTTTAAAAAAGTATAACTGAAAAGACAAGAAAACACACTAGGCGTAAAAAGGTTTGTTTTTGGCGACGCCTCAGGGGCGAGCCAAATTGTTTATCTGTGCAATTCATTGATGAGTGCTGTGTGAAATTTTACATCGCAGCAAGACCGCAGCGAGGTCACCACCCCAGGTGGAATGTGGTTGTGAATGAACTTGATGTGCCTTTTGCAGGGGTGAAGTCATCTTGGTCGTGCTTGCATTATTTGTGTGGGCATGCTTGTTGGTACCATTCTGCATGCAACTGAAAACATATACACCACTCCTCATAATTAGTCAACAATTGTACAGTAACTCTAATTATTATTATTCCTGGCATCAGTTATGTAGACTAAACAGAGCATGTCAAGTGTGCTTACCAATGGATTCAGTAACATGCACTTTTAACATTGTTTGATATAACGTTATAAGCTAAATTCACATCAGTAATGTTAGTAGCCATTGTTATCAGGAATTCCACGAACAAACTGTCTACATAAACATTGTAAATGATAATTGTATGTGTGTGTGTGTGTGTGTGCGTGTGTGTGTGTGTGTGTGTGTGTGTGTACGCGTATGTTTGTGTGTTAAACTTTGTATTTTGTGTGACTGTAACAAGTATGAACCAAACTTGCACAGATTTAGAAAGTATACAATGACACATTCTGCACGTCAATACTCAATTTGTTTTAAAAGAACAGTCGAGATTCTTGACCTAGAAATGCCAGGAACCTACATATTTTAATTGGCAGTCCTACTCTGTTAGAAGTTATTTCACTTGAATTACAATTTTAGATGGATGACAGACTGCCTCTTTAACTACATAGAGAAGTGTAATGTTTTGTAAGTATTGTCGTGTATATTTTTTACCACCATCCTCGTCACCAGACCCAAGGTGTAGAGAACACAACGTCCTGGGAGCAGATATGGCAGTGGGATGCAGCCGTAAAGAACTCAATTGCTATTGCAAATGCAGAGTGTAAGTAGAGGACTGTAGCTGTAACTTTCTGAATGGCATGCTGACCATGGCAGAAGCTACAAACTTAAAGTAGTTGTAGCCTAGCCTTAAGCCTAGTATGTGGCTGTAGCCTGGTATGCATCCTATCCTAGCTTTGGCTTAGCCTCCTTCACAGACTTCTTGGAGTGGCGTCGTTTTTTTTTAGGTGGGGAGCCTTTCCTCCGCAGCATAACTCCCTCGACTGTGAACTCCCTCTGCTGTCATTAGCCCGTGTAAAGCAATCACGTATCAGTGCTGCCCCTAACAAATGAACAATGCAACTCCAAAAGTCTACGAAGGAGGCTAACTCCGGCTTGCTCCAACAATCACTTGTACACAGAAAAGTCTGGCATCCATTCCCTTTGAGTTTGAAACATTTGGTTGTCATGTCCCAAAATCGAATATTTCTAATACTCGGAGTCAATCAAAACTCTCGCATATCTTTCAGACAAATATTCAAATACCAATCATTTCTCGAGTTCATGGGCGAAAAGAAACATCATCTGTCGCATGAAGAACAAAAACCAAGCTGCTTCTCCTGCTATTTTGAAAGATTTGCCACATGTGTGCGCTGTCAAAGGTCGCGGCGGGTCAATAAGGGGTCACAACTTTTTTTACAACATAGGGCGAAGGAGTGGCGCAGTGGGGGTCCTAGTTCCTTGTGTGTAAATAGGAAACTGCAGTACGACAAACATCAAATTTTCCCAGTGTGAATGGGGTCTTATTGGGTGCCCGACTGTTCTGTGTAGAAGCGATCAAAGGAATAAACAGGTCTGGAGCTGGAATAGAATAGATACCAGGTGAATGCGGAAGAGCATGTACCCAGAATGCATTGTGCATATACGAGATTCCAAGTGATCCGCTTGGCTGGTAAATTACTTGTATTTACCAACAATCAGTAGTAAAGTTAACTGTCAACTATAACTAGACACTGTTTAACCCTTGTCCTGCATGGTTCCTCAGTTGCAATGTGTTATCATGATCAGGCATGTCAAGGAGTTATTGTCTTGTAGTTACAATAGAATCTATTAAGGGTCACAAAGCTATGACAATTGTTTTATATACTTGCATTTGTTGCACGTGTATTCATTATCAAGTTCAGGCATGTCTTATATTGTAATGTTAGTCATTATGAGAATAGAAATTCTGCAATAAAAACAATTAAAGTTGTACAAATGTGACAGCCATTGCTCTGAAATGTATGAGTCTCGTTTTGTGAAACTTTCAGAAATGATGTATTTTTGTGTAGAATAAAAATTATGATAGCCTAATACACAGTTGTATATGACTTTTTGGCGACACCTCAGGGGCGAGCCTAATGATATAGTATTGTTGTATTTATGGGTAATACATGCCATGCATGTTCCCCCATACCTGTAGCTCCAATACTTTAACTTCGTAAACCTCATGGTACATTTGGTCTGCACTGTACTGACTCAGAACTTTCCTTAATCTACATTTAGACTGTATGCTTAATCTACATTTAGACTGTATGTCAAGTTGTTGTTTTTTCTTGTTCTTTCAACATGGTACCAACAAGCAGGTCCTACTTGTAACATTGCATGAAGATATTCTGAATTACAAACTATGTGTTATATAGTATAAGTTATATTTGAGTGTTAAAGGAGCCCAAAGCAATATGAGAATGTTCAAAATGGAAATATTCTGAATATGGCAATCTGTATACTTTCTCATATTAGCACATACATTTGTATCTATCATGATTTCTTACTTTGGGCGTTTAAAAAGAGCACAGAAACAAGCCGCAGGAGGAGTCCTTTATCTATAAAATTGGAACCACAAAAAAATCAGCACCCAGATTTTTAATGAGTTCTCACCACACAACGACATCACATCTTTGCTCCATGATGGTTGATATGCAATGCAATAAGTGTTATTTAAACTTACTATGTATAGAAAGGACTAGAAAATTGAATTTGAAAATCTGACTTCCAATGTTCTGAAATTGCTTTGTGCTCTTTTAATATTGCCGGAAGAACATTGTACCCTAATTATACTTTTTATACTTATCTTACACTTACTGCATTTAAATGTGGTGTCTCTCACAGGGAATCAACGAGCATGGGTCAAGATCCAACAACAATCTTCTAAAAGTAATAAATTTAAAAAAAACTATAATAGTTCCAGAAATTAGAATATTGCTCATTTCTGTGTGGCTTTTTTTCTCATCTTCTATCTGCAGAATCCTGGGCTGAACTTTGCTGATGCTGAAATATCAGGAAACTACCATGGAGGAGGGCCGCAGTGGGACACATAACGGCAACTCTTCAACATCTGTGCCTTTAACCTTCTCCCAGCCGAGGCACCCTTTTGGTACCAAATACGTATACACCTTTTTCACGTGGCGGACATGATAGAATGAAAATGAGGCCAATGAGGCAAAAAAATGAAAAATAATGCACAGATTTAGTTTTTCTCCCAAATCACACTTAGTTTTGAAATATGATATCCCAGTGTCAATATCATAACTATAATGTAATGCACAGAAAAGATGCAGCAATTTAGAGCCACGTTGACCGATCCCATAGTCCCCGCCCTCCTCCGTCAAAACGTAGAAATGCAAAATAAAAACATAGAAATGCAAATATTTGACGGTTATGCAGCCACTTCTTCATTGGTCGATTCTCTAATTATCAGGTAATCATTGGCTAAACTGCTAATTGTGATTGACAGTTAGGATCAGTCTAATGTTTGCCACAATGGCTTCATTTTTATTCTATCATGGCCGCCGGGTGAGAAAGGTCTATTGATGAGTGGGTCAGGCAGCAGGGAGAAGGTTAAAAGTACATCAAGTAATCCATATAATTTGTTTGGAGCTGATTGTACTCTGCTGAAGACAGCGAAAGATTTATGATTTGGCAATATCATTATAGCTGCATTTCAGAAAACGCCTTGGACTTGAATTTTTTTTTTAAATTCAAGTCAATGGCATTGTTGCAGAAAATCCACAAGTGTTCTTACTGCATACTGTTAAAGGGGCCCAAAGCATCATTGAAAGTCGTATTAAGCCATTATTTCAAATCTTCCGAAAGTGCGCTGACCGATGAGTCCTGAACGCTTCTGGAGAATTAATCGCATGGTCAAGGCTCAATGTACTCGGACATTGTGACACGGCTGGAAGTTACCAAAAATTGTTGACAGAAAACGGTTACGGCTGGATTCTGGGCTGGTTATTGGGTGGTACCAATAGATAAAATACTGACGTTTTGCGTCTTGTTTCTGTGCTCTTTTTATAAATGCCCAAAGTATGAAATAATGACGTGTGTATGCAAGTGTGCTAATGTGGGGAATTTGTAATGTCAATTTCATACAGATTGCCTTAGCCAGAATATTTGCATATTATCCACTAAAATTGCTTAGGGCACCTTTAAAAAACAGACTAAACTCATATCGTTGTGTTCTAAGCAGTGCAATGTTCACCATGTCCTGTATTCTTTCGTACTTCCGATACTTTCATTGCTGTTTCATATTAAATTGTTTTTCTCAACAAGTTTTGTATTCCAAGAGTCTTCTGCTTAGCTTTTAGTTTCCATAATGAATGAAATTAACGTTACCTTTTGTTTTGTGGTAATGGGGTGAATTCCTACTTTTTAGTTATTGATGTTGCAAAGTTTGAAGACAAGCAGCTGTTATTCCTTTGTTTTGATTTGATCAGAAATATATTTTATTTCATAAAGTTCATCCACACATTTTCTGTTAAAACTTTTTCGTCAAAACAAATCAGGAAAACTACAATCTTTTTCTATCACTTCGGTTTTGTCTTAAGCATTGTCATTGCAATATGTACATGGAGTACATAGTTTTTGATATTAAAGGCAAAGTATTTCAAGAAATAGTGTTGTGTTTGTTTCTACATGTTTCTTGTGCAGTTGTATATTATAATAGAATCCTGGACCCTACAATTATTCCCTTACATTTTGCCCACTGAACACAGCCTATATATTTCTGCTACCTTCGATATCTGAAAATGAACATGCTTAATATATGTAAACATATTCGAAAGCATGTTGCCATTGACTTTAAAAAAACATCATTGTGTAGAACTAAAATGAGTGAAATTATTGCATCATTTATGATAATTGAAATTCTTTTAGAAATTCACAATTTTAGGCAACAAATAGGTGCCGGTTTAACCTTAAGCCACTTTGCGAATAACTTTCTCAAGTTAAGGCAATAAGGCACAGCCCAGTGAAATACCCGCTTCAGTCTTAAATAGCATAAATTTGACCACACAGACTGTTAGTCATTATTCTTGCATTTATTCGTAAGTCGAACGTCACCCGGAAAATTTAACAAAAACAAGCCTATTCAGTTCCAAATGGTCACAACAACAGACACGTACTAGGTTTTTAAGTCTCATTCAAGATGGACTGACACATCGATAAATGTGGTGTTACAATAATGCGCAAATCATGAAATAAAATTGACAAATAAAACAATTTTCGTATTGCAAAATTCATATCAACTACAGTAAAGATGATTATTATGACATCTTCTCACTAATATTTTTGTATCAACGAAAAACTTATTCTTCCCTCGTCTTGGAGTTATATTTTTGGCTCATTACTTTCCATTAACCTTTTTTTTAAACTTCACAATGGATATAAAAAAAGGAACCTCGTCACTAAATAGATGTCGTTCCAATTTTGTGTAAAAACAAGGTAAGCAGATATCATAATTGTTCACAAATTTGGAATAGGAAAAGAATGCAAGAAATTAAATTATATGTATTACATAGAAGCTCCAAAAAATGAGGCCCATCACATAAAACATATTTGGACATCACAGTTATGTAACTATAAACTTCATAGGTGCAAAATATCATCCGGACATGTTATTGCTTGAAATTTATTACAGGTTTGCGATAGCAAAACCTGTATTGTTTATCTTCATCAAATTATTGTATCATCAAAGAAAACTTTACACTAAGGCCACACCAATTCAATTTCTTGGTTAACGGATTTTTAATTTTAGCAAAAAAAATCATCATGAAAACAGAAGGCTGGGGTGAAAACTTGCACCTGACCCTGTTCACTCCCTGATACTGTGCGCACCAAAGTAAAAACATTCCTCTGAGATTCTGTTTTCATGTTGTTTTTCCAATCTAGCTTTTTTTTAAATTTTTTTTTAATTCCGTTAACCAAGAAAATAAATTGGTGTGGCCTAAGGGTAACAACTAACTCAACTAACTATACAACCATTACAGGTTTGCAAGAGACCTTTTTGGTCTTTAACAATTGTATAGCCAGGAAGATTGCTATAAATTAAGATAGAAACTAAATGCCATAGATGTGACAAGGTCATGTACAAATTGTGGCATCTTAATCATCCACAAGTAAATTTTATATAAAGCTGGCACCACACTGCCAATGACCTTCAGAAAAATCTGTTGATGCCAGAATTAAGGTCACCAAATTACAAAATCGCCAGAGAATCTAGCATATTTTTCACCTGAAAATCTACCATTTCAATAGACAGGGTATGCTGTGAAAACAGTGCAGTGGTCGAGAGGACACCAGTCATATATTTTGGTTGAAAACGTTTTTTTTTTAGCTCACAGGCTTGTCGGGCAAGCTATTTTCCAGCAGTGTGATGCTGGCTAAACCACAAAGACCTAAGTCCTGCTTTTCCCACTAATTGATTTAATCAACCTGATATTGTTCCTTCCATGAGTGACTTGTTTCAGCTGACATGACAATCTTGGTAAAAAAAAAAAGATACAGTAATTACAAACTGTATAATAAAATACTGTTGTGAGTCAACAGTGGAAAATTTGAGGTATACAGATTGATCCCAAAGCCCCACCCACCTTCCTCAAAAGGTAGAAACACAAAATGAAAACATAAACATGCAAATGCTTGATAGACATGAAGCCACTCTCTCATTGGTCGAACGGATAATTGCTATGCTATCATTGGCTGAACAGATAATTGTGTCAGGATCGGTCGATTGTCCATCCATATGCATACATGTTAACCAAACATTCCGATGAAAATCCTTAACGAATCACAACCTCCTTCCACAAGAGCCTCTCGGAAGGTATCACCCCCCCCCCCTCCATAGGCAATGTTGAGGTTCACATTGGCATTGCTTATAGTTATGCAATCACTTCACAGGGATATACAGGGTATGTTCTGAAATACTTCAAAGTAAAAATTCAGCGAGAGGTCACGAGAAAAACATGGCTTAGAGAAAGACTTGAATATGACTACTTTCACTCCCTGAAACTGTTTGTAGCATTTACGTACAAAATTTTCCTTCAGACTCTGTTTTCATGTTTGTCAGTGTTTTACTTTTAAATTGGAAAACCAGTAAATCAAATTGATACAGGCTTATACATTTGTATTTGGATTGATAGAAACCATAAAGTTCAGGAAAAAAAGACAAGACGTCGTTGGGGTTTGGCTGGTTTTCTATATGATTGATAGCTATCTTAACCATCTCCCTGCTGCCTAACTCTGTAACCGATAGGGAATTGGGTGCCAAACGGCTACTTCAGCGAGCCAAAGGTTAAGTTTACTCCTGCAGGCTAGACTTTGTTAACCGCTTCTGGCGATCAGTCCGTTCACTTCAGGCTGAAGGAGGTCCTTGACCATAGTCTCCACCATGGCATGGAGCTCTGCTGCGACAGACTCTGGGGACCTGAAACAGCACAGGAACAATACGTTAATAGCATGGAAACAGCACAGAAATAACACCTCTACAACATTTGAGAAACAGCACAGAAAGAACACATCAACTGCATTGAGAAACAGCACAGAAACAACACATCAACAGCACTAAAAAACAGCACAGAAACAACACATCAGCAGAATGGAAACAACACAACAGCAGCATACATCAACAGCATGCATGGAAAAAACACAGAAACAACACAGCAGCAGCAGAGAAACAACATAGGGATTATATATCAACAGCATTGGAATAACCCAATAAAGGCAGAGAAACAGAGACAGCATGAAAATAACTCAGCACACAGGATCAACAAAACAACATCACAACAGCAAGAGTAAGCACAATATTAGCCTGGTTTTGTCCTTGGTGCTGAAGCACTGAAACAACACACGCCAATACCAAGGAAACAGCACAGAAACAACACAGGAATATCACAAACAACACAGAGACGACATCAATACAACACAGAAACAGCAGAACAACAGCACAACACAAGGTCCGCCTGGTCCTCTCCTTGGTGCTGAACTCCTGAGCGGTATACAACTCACCCTCCAGTGCCGGGCGGCAGGCACATCTCTGTGTAGTATTTGATCTTGGGCTCCGTCCCGCTGGTTCTCAAGGTTGCCACACAGCCATTCTCGAAGGAGAAGGTGATCATCTCACTGGCTTTGCTCGTGGGAAGTACCTGTGACAGAATCAACATCAGCTTGCTGTTTGAAATGTCAAAATTTGCAAAATGATCTGCAAACAAAGCATTAGATCAACTAATAGTTGTTTGCCTGATTTCTGTCAATGAGATTTTTGTAGCACACACAACAATTGGTAACGGTAAGGTAAAGGTAGTCCCATAGCCTTTTTGAGCCAGTGGGTTTTGAATCTACTGTGTCTAGGGCACGGTATTGGAATTCAAAAGCAGAGCCCATCCCTCTCCTTCCACTGCCCACCACCTTGGGAAGTGCTTTTCCCCAGGACACAACATCAAGCTAGGTACCATAGGAATCAAACCCGCGACCTCTTGATCTCGTGTCCGCTAGTCTAGCCATTCAAGGCCACTACAATGCCACTAAGATGCCACAGCAGTTAGCCTGAGTACAATTATAAACTTATGGTAATGAGTGTAAAGAAATTAACATTTTTTCTCCATACTTACTGGCTTGTTGTCAGGCTTACTGTTGTCGTACCCTGCTGTCAAGTCTCGTACATACTTGATCTTGTACGGACCACATGAACTGGGGTACTGGGAACATACAAATCACTGTATCATTGTCAAGTATACATTGTCAAACATTTATATACCAAGTCATTGGACTAGAATATACAAGCTTAGTGAAGAGCAAGGACATACACTGTATCAGACTAGGATATACTCTAAATTCATTTAGTTTTGCGGGGGCTTTATTTCACAGTAGGAGGGAAAAGGCAATTTTAAATGTGTTTTAAGATTGTGTTTGAAACCATTCTCTGGTTCGGTAATAACATGAAATACGAATTCGAATAGAGGTCACTGGGAAATACGCAAAACTAAAACCACCGTGAGCATTTAAAAATTTACAGTAAACCATCTTACCTGGCCAGTCTTGCCATCCCAGTTCCTCATTCTCTCAAACATCTTAGCGATTGTGGGCGGGTCATGGCAGATGTAGTAGGAGTTCTCTGACGTGTGGTAACCATAGCTACGGGAAGAAGACAAGGATGATCGACATGTGGTAACCATAGCTACAAGAGGTAGACAAGGATGATTGACATGTGGTAACCATAGCTACAAGAGGAAGACAAGGATGATTGACATGTGATAACCATATATAGCTACAAGAGGAAGACAAGGATGATTGACATGTGGTAACCATAGCTACAAGAGAAAGACAAGGATGATTGACATGTGGTAACCATAGCTACAAAAGGAAGACAGTCAAGAATGATTGACATGTGGTAACCATAGCTACAGAAAGAACACAAGGATGATTGACATGTGGCAACCATAGCTAGAGAAAGAACACAGTTAAGAATGATTGACATGTGGTAACCATTGCTACAGAAAGAACACATGGATGATTGACATGTGGTAACCATATCTACAGAAAGAACACAAGGATGATTGACATTTAACTATAGTTACAGGGATGATTGCCCACCTTTGAAGCTCCCCCTACCTCTGCAGTACTTACGTTTCAAAGATCCTGTGTAGTTGCTGTGTGAGGCTGATGTTCTGACTGGCTAGCCAACATGTCATCTCAGCCATCACTACAGATGCACTGATCCCATCCTTATCCAGCACGTTAGTTCCATACATAAACCCTGAAGAAGCATACATGTATAATTATAAGTAATACTAGAGTACATGTACACTTAATCCCTGCAGAAACATTTTCAAAGCAAAAACCCTACAGTACCATATCAATACGTGTTGAGCAAAAAAAACATACCGGGTAACACTAACAAAGCAGTACATTTTAGCTTTGTATTGTATGTAATTTTTACTTACTAGTTAAAGTTCTCTTTCTGTCACAGATAGTTAGTTTTGTATACAATATTGTATCGCTTCTGTAATGCTACTTTCACATATTGTTCCAACTTAAGTATGATGTTATGATTTTGTTCTTATTTGTAAAAATTGGTGCAGGTGAATAAAGTGGTGAAAAAAAGCAGTACATACAGTAACATGCATGCTACTGTAAACTTAACACAAAAGGCTAGGAATAGCTCAAGCATTTTTCTGTCAATTCTGTATCAAACGCATTGTATTACACATCATCAGAATCAAAGCTTTTTATTGCCCTTTGTAATCTGACATTCAATTTGCTATACACCATTCATGGGTTCAGCAGGATTTCTTATGTGAACAGGTCTAGTAAAAAAGTGCAAAAATTTCCCTTGATCACATGTACTTTGTTTTCTTTAATGACTAGCAATTTGTGCTATATAACTGGAAAGTATGCACGGTATTTCCCATTAAAATGATATTTCATTTGTAATGATCACACGGTTGCGCAATACCATCATGGCAACTTTACTGACCTATGGCCTCTTCAAAAGCAAGCAGTACAGTCTGCCCCTTCTTCATCAACTCATCAGCTTTGTTTCCCATCCATTTAAAGCCAGTAAGTGTTTCCTGTAAGATAAAAACTTCAGTGAGATACCTTAGCAAAAAAACATCAGTGTGAGACCTTAACAGTCTTGAAGACCCATATACTGTAAATCCATTTATTTTAGCAGAAGAAGAAAGGAAAAAGGAAGTTTTTGCAGTGTTATAAGTTTACCGTTGCAACAATCTATAGTTTGGTAGTACAATGGAAACACATAAACGCAATGTCGCTTTATAATTATGATTAGAGGTTCCTGCAAATATAAGACCACCACAAACACCTCAAGATTTACAGTAGCATCTTACCTCAAAGTTGAAGGATTCTTTGATTGCGATGGCCCTGAGAATCTTAGACGATACAGTACTGGCTATCATCCATACATTTTGGGGATCTGGAACAAAAACAGAAGAACCATCATGTGACTAGAAGAACATATGACCACATTGGCAGCTATACAAAATACAATTACTAGTTAACTATACAGGCATCATAGGTATACTTTGACACCCCTCATAGGCACATCGTACAAAACACATAAAGGATGAACTTTAAGTTGAGATCCATGTTTCTAGTGGTTTAAGTTCACGGTCGGAATGATTCGGTAGTACAGAGTAAGTCATGATGACTATATTAGTAATGCAATGGACACCCACAGTTGCTGTATAATTATAATTTTACAGCAGAGAGGTCACTGCCCAAATTGTGAAAATATAAGCACCATGAACGTCTCAAGATGTACTACTAGCAGGGCTCAAATGGGTGCATGTGCACCTGTGTGAACCCAAAATTGGAGCTCTGCACCGAATTTTTAACTGTGGGTGCACTAGTGCACCTAGATATTTTCGTACACTTTACTATTGTCAACTAGTATACAGAATATTCTTGAAATTTAAGTATCAGAAAAAGCAATATAACAATTTGTTATATACTTAATTTGATGTCTTACTCCTTTGAAATTTTGAAGTTCGCTATAGAATTACAGATTGAAGTTATAAAGAGCATTCAACTTTATTTTATGTGGTGCATCCAAAATTCTTTCTGTGCACAGAATCTCTTTGGTTAGGTGCACCAGTGCACCTATTTCCAAAAATGAATTTCAAGCCCTGACTAGAGTGAGGTTACCTTTGTCTGGGTTCTTCTGTCTCCAGCACTGCCACGCCCACCAACCCAGCAGAGCGCCAAGCTCGTTTCCAGTAAACACCTTCCAGGAACCACTGAGAAAGGAAATTTTTTTTAGCTTTTTCCACACACAGTCGTCAGCTTTCGTTAAACAGATATTTTACATTTAGCAGTCTAGTTAACTCCATGTACAGAGGTTTTGTTTTCGTTTTATGTCTGTTGGTTTGTTCCCTTGTGTGTCTGCAGTTTTTGATACAGTAGAGTAGTCCATTTTCACATGCACACATCGGAGACACTGACAGGAAGTTTGGTCAAAATCCCAAAAGGGTCTTAAATGAATTTATCTCATTTCCTGTCTTCAATTTTCTGCTATGAGAGGCATTGGGAAAAATGCATCAGACAGAATCAGTTACAAATTCAAAACAATGAAAAAAAAAAAGAAATTCACATATCTTTTAAAATTAAAAATATTTCACAGAGACGCATTGAATGCAAATTAGAATCAGTTATAATAATGTTTCTTTACTTTTGTTTTTCAGCCACAGCCAGTCTGTCCGCATCAGGGTCGTTGGCCAGGATCACAGAACTGCCATGTTTCTCTGCAGTCTGCATAGCCAGGTCCTAAAGACAACAACAACAACAATAACAAACACAACATCAGGACTGGTCTAGATCTTGCAAACAGTAAACATAGTTCTTTTACGTAAACCACAAGGATCTACAAACCAACGATAGCAAGTCCTACACACAAGAAACAAACAACATTAAGTCCTACACACAACAAGCAAACAAAACAATGAAATGAACGACCTGTCACATCTAACCTTCGGACATCTAGTTGCAATAGCATCAATAAGTAAAAATGCACCTAAAAAAAGCAGCTCTTGTCTCAACTTACCAGCGCACTTTTTCCCTCTTCAGGGTTAGGAAACTTGACAGTTGGGAACTCAGGGTCAGGTTTGATCTGAAACAGAAACATTAAAAAGAAACAATATGTTTACTTCAATGAAGGTTAAGTGACATAATCATACGTGACGTCGCGGTGGCGCAGTGGCAGGGTGTTTGGCCCCAGAACCCAGGGGTACTGAGTCGGAATCCGGGGTTCCCTGATTTTTCCCGTTTATGTTGTGCCCTTGGGAAAGGCACTTTACACGACTTTCCCCATTTCACTCAGGTGTAAATGAGTTTCGGTTAGGGACGTCCCATGTTTGGGGAGAGCCACACCTCCAGCATGTTAAAGAACCCACCGCACTTATCGAAAAGAGTAGGGGTCCTTCACGGTGTGAGTGGTTCAAAACCTATACAGTCCTTTGGCCGCACATGGGGCAATTGTCGTATTGAGGTCACCTGAGTTGGCATACAATCATACAATGCAGCTGTTGTCAATTTTGTTGAAAATGTGTGCACTGCATTTCTGAAACCTATGATCTTTGGCCTCCAAACTGATATATATTCATGTGACCTATAGCCTGAACTGACCTGTTCCTCCACAGGTATAACGCTGGGCAGACTGAAAGCCTGGAAGGCCTGAACTTCAAACTGGTACCCAACCCCGTGCATGGCTGTGTAGGTGAACTTCACACTTGTCTTCTGGTTGTTTTCCCTGCAAAAAGAGAGTTACTGTTACAGCATAGTTCAGTCTGTTGGTAACATCTATGGCAACATATAGAGTAGTTCTGTTTGCTGGTTGACATGACAACAGTATTTTTGCTGGTTACTTGCCATACATGTACCAACAGACACAAAAACACTTCAATGCCATACATTGTAACCCTGCTGAACAAGTGATTGATGTCGTTAATGTTCCCATGCTTTCTCTACTGCATTGTATCGAACAACACAATCCTGTTGAATGTTTACAATGTTGGTTGTAATTGTATCAATTTCTGTGTTGTATGTTTAAAGTGCACTAGAGTCTTTAAATCGCACAATTAATATACCCTAAATCACTATATAATGATATCGCTTTTCTATTGTGAGCTGACTTGTAAATACATAGTATTATTACCCAATTCAGACTTTCCAGTCTGCCATGAAGTATCATGAATAGGGGTGGATACCGGTTTGGCTTAATAAGGTCCAAGTTCAGGTTTAGGTCCATAGATTTAGGTTCAGGTCCGGACCTGAACCTGGACCTGATCCTGTCCAGTTGATGTTTTGTTTTATTAGACCAATATTAAGCATAGAGAATTAATACTGACACGCACAACTATATGTTGCACTTATTTTAAATACTTTTTTTGTCAGAGGGGAGACTCAAAACATGTCTTATCAAACAAAACAGAAAAATATATTTGAACTTTGTTCAGGTTTTTTTGGACTCAGGTTGTTGGCTTTCAGGTTTTTTGGACTCGGTTCTTGGATGTTATAAAGGTCCGAATCAGGTCCAGCGAACCGGTATCCACCCCTAATCATGAATAAAGTTGCAAAGTTTCCTTACCTATGGCAACAGTAGTTCTGTAGGTCCTGATAGTAAGCCTTGGTGATCCTGTCCATGGGGTCCTGACACAGCTGGCTCTGCTCAACGACAGACACGTCCCAGGATGTCCGCCACGGCTCCGGGTTGGCACTGATGGAACTGGCGATGCCCTTGTCGTGGGGGGAGGTTATCTGGAGAGAAACAAGGCTAGTGTAAACGTGCACAAGAATAAGGCTCAGATCGAAAGGTTTAAATCCAGTCATAAAACAAGCCTAGAGGTACAAATCTGTACATAGAGGTCATAGAACAAAGGTGCAGATCTGTATACAAACTAAGGCTAGTGTAAATATGCAGATTAGAAACAAAGCTGATGTAAAAGTGCACATCTATACGCAAATTAAGGCTTAAGTGTAAAGGTGCAGATTCATGTACAAAATAAGGCCCCGTTCATGATTGAAAAAGTAAAACGGTTTGAACCCTTTCAGCAAAATAAAACGTTTTACTTGTGAACATGAACGCTCTGTAACGGTTTTGTTCCGTTTTATTCTGAACCTCCTCGCGAGGTAGACTGCAACGGTTCAGAATAAAATGGTTTCGCGGAATTGTCATCATTCAGGTTCACATAGATGTTTATGACGTCGCACATCCGGGTACATAAGGTCATAGTTTGCGGCTTGTGTTTTAGCACGGGTAAAAGTGAAAGTTTTTAGCTGTAGATCGGATTTTCGGCCGCGTTTTTTAATTGTAACATTTTGCTATGGCCCCCAGTTCTAACAAGTGGTCTAATGAGGGAACGAGAGCTCTGATATCTATTTGGGGGGGATCAGGAGGTCCAGAGGAAACTTGATGGCATCAAGGTGGCATTCATCAGAACCAGGAGGATATTTTGACCGCGTCTTTGAATAGTAAAATCTTGTTCCGGCCGCCAACTCGAGGTGCGGGATCACAACAGACTAAATGCATAATATGCAAATTCGATATAGACCGTTTTCAGTGTGGGTGCAAGTTTGCATCACGGACGCAAAATGTGAACTGTTTCAATTCGGAATATGTCCGAAACAGTTCGAACCGTTTTATTTTTTGGAACATGAACTCACTAAGGCTAGTAGTGTAAAGGCACAGATCTGTTTATAGAAACAAGGCTGGTGTAGTGGTGCAGATCTTAACACACCTGCGACCCGTTGTTCCAGTAAACCTTGTATCCGTTGTCCTCCTTCGGGTTGTGGGACGCCGTAACCATGACGCCAGCGGAACATCCCAGGTGGAGAACACTGTAAGGCTGCAGAACAGAACAACATAGATTCTTAATGCTTGTGTCAATGGGAAAAATCATTTAAGGGACCACCAAAAAGTGGGCACATTGGCCAAGTAGTCCTTACACAGAGGGCTGTTTACCTAAACCCTGGACCTGTACCTGTACCTGTGAAATTAGGTATTAGGTCTAGAACTAACATCTGGTGTACCAGTACCTGTACCTAAACATTGCTAAATCTGTCTAGTGGACACCTTTTTTATAGACTAAAGGTAGGTAGTCACATGTCAGAGATGACAGTTTTGATAACCTTATATCTGAAACTTGATGACAAGAAGAAGAAGATACATGTACATGTAGTTGAAAATGTTTTTTCAGATTCGAAAAACACAACATATAAATCCTCACACAAAGAATTTACCACAAAAATGACCGTTGGCTACGTGTTTAACTTACAGATAATTGACCAAACTTGTTTAGGTCCATGTATACAGATCCGGACCTGTACCTTGACTGCTGTACCAGTACAGTACCTTTGCCTAATTTTTTGTTTAGGAATACCAGTAGGTAAAATAAAACAGTTTCCTCATGGGTGTAGCAGTTAATCACAGCCATTCTAACACTTAAATATGACTTACCACATATGGAGTTGGACAGATCTTGGAGAAGAGAAAGACTGGAACCTCAGCATGCAGGAATATCCCTGCAGTCAGCTGGGCAAACCTGGGAAGAAAAATCAATACTCAGGATCAACTCATGTCTCTAGTGGTGTACTGTAAATCATTTAAAATTTTTGAGGTGGTTTTATTATTGCGTGGTGCCTCTCCATTGCGAAATCATGACACTGTAAATATCTGTTTTCATGCTACAATTGCGACAGTACTATACTTTACTTTGAATATATGACCAGGGCTCGAAATTCAGTTTTGGGAATAGGTGCACTGGTGCACCCAACCTAAAAAATTGGGTGCACCAAAATAATTTTGGGTGCACCACATGAAATAAAGTAGAATGTAACTATTGTAAGCAAAACCTAATGACAAACCTAATTTATACTGTTCCTCTTCATGCGCGTGAAGGCACGCGATCTCGGCACGCAGTTTTGAAGCTTTCAAAATCGAAGTTAACTCAAATTCTACCATCAAAATCTTAAACAAGTACTACAACAAAGATCTTATTATTTTCTTACACTTAGATGTCAAGAATATGCTGTGTACTAGTTTGCAGTGGTACCTTTACACATTAAACCGTACAAAAATATTTGGGTGCACCAGTGCACCCACAGTAAAAAATTAGGTGCACAGCTCCAAAATTGGGTGCACTGGGTGCACATGCACCCAGTATTTCGAGCCCTGATGACTCAGTATGAATATAGCACCACAAAAAAATTTCCCACGGGCACAAAATTGGTGGCATGGGAGAAGATTCGAACCCAGGACCTAGGGGTTTGGGGTCAAACACCCTAACCATTACGACAGTGTAGATGCTTGAGGTATGAAACAGATGCCAACCTTTGGCTGTTGTGTCGGCTGTCGTAACCAATGACAAGCCCTGTTTTCTGCAAGTCTGGAAACGTCTCCTGCAGGTATCGTAGAAAACCCTGGAAGGACAAGAAAACAAACTGTTCTAAGTTTTCGGATAAGATAGCCTGAAAACACTAAGAGATATGAGTGATGAGGGTACTTGCCAGCATCGATCTGTCATTTTCCTGAGTATGATAGACAAATTTTAAGACCATGACAGACAAAGTCGGCGGGTACATAAATAGGAATATCCAAATCTGAATAAGCCATGCCCAAACGCCGACCTGGGAATTAACAAAAATTATGACAGAAATTTGTCCACGATGATAACAAAAAAATATTTTTGGATCTGTCTGTCGATGGGAATTAGGAATGGGATGTTCAAGGCCATCACAAAATGTACAACCATGTAGTTAGTACATAGTAGTTTACACACATGTTGCTGATTTGTACACAAATATTCAGACAAGTATTTATTTATCAATCTTTATGTATGTATGGCAATAGTTTAAACACCTGTACATGTAGTTCAAATCTCTAAAACATATGTAGCTACAGTTCCCTCACAGCTAACTTTAGACAGCTAAGTTTATAGACACATATATAAGATACTCTCAGTCTGACCTGCGCTGTTTGTATAATGGTGAGGTCGTTCATCTGGGAAAAACCCATTCCCATTCTGGACCGCAGACCTGAAAAACACACCCAGAAACATTTATATGTAATTCAGCAGAAAGAACAGATGCAGATTGAGAACCATCTATGTTAGACACATATCATACATGTATATTAAAAAAAAAAAAAAAGCAAGGACATTCCTCTTTTGGCTGCTTCAAGATCACATTCATTAATGAGAAGATGCTACAAATTCTAGAAAGTTATGGTTTTATTTTCGCAGTTCTCAAGCTAAGATGCCTCTCCACTGTTAAATCATGACATTGTGAATTTGCATTTTTGTGCAGTATTGTTTTGACCTTGAACTCAAAATGTAGCAAAAACATCCTTTCTCCTCCAAACACGAAATTAAATCCTGGAGAAAAGAAAAGGATTTACAGTATAGTGCATGTGTGTTTGCAGCTGACATGCTCGTAAAAGCTGAAAAAGTCAGACCCACATATCTTTCTGTATATAGTGTGCACTTACGTCCTAGTTTCAACTTGCATATAGCAACTCAGCAGACATGTTAACTAAACATCTTTAACGAAAGTGTTCATCTTCATTGACATGGCCCATAAGTTAAATTAAATCCTGGAGAAAAGAAAAGGATTTACAGTATAGTGCACGTGTGTTTGCAGCTGACAAGCTCGTAAAACCAGAAAAAGTCAGACCTACATATCTCTCTGTATATAAATGTGCACTTACGTCCTAGTTTCAACTTGTAGCAACTCAGCAGACATGTCAACTAACATCTTTAACAAAAGTGTTCACCTTCATTGACATGGCTCATACCGTAAAATCCCTATTTACGTACGCACTTTTAAAACTTTTCAAGTTGCAAGCAGGTGCTCCAGGCCGACACCAAAGTCGGGGTGCTTCTGCTAGGAGGGGTTCTTCCTCGGAACAATCACATATCAGCATGAGAGTACGGTACATCTTCATGCTACCACACAATCAATCAGTAATAAAGAATAGATAATACATATATTTAAATTGTTTTATATTTTCTACCAGAAACATTTTCTCAGTAACCCTTCAGTCGGTAAACATCATTGGAAGGATGATCATGTCAACCTCTAACTATCCACTGAAATGCTGGAGAGGGGGTGCGTACGTTAGGAGGGTTTTTCCCCTGAACGTTTCAACTCACTGAGGCAGGCCCGCAATCGTCCCCAAATCGGGGGTGCGTACATTAGGAGGGGTGAGTACGTAAATTGGATTTTTACGGTAAGTTTCAACGGTGTCATTAGACACCTGGCAAACCCTTATAAGCCTCACCTGCAGTTCCAAACGCCATTCGCTGGCCGAGCCTGCTCCGTATTTCATCCACATTTTTGTCAAGCACCAGCTGCTTCAGAACCCCTCGTGTAGCCTCCGTCTATGTAAACAGGTTAAAATTTTGCATCAGTCAATTTAGTGGGGCTTACGAAGAGAAAGTAAACCAATTCCTGTATCTGTACCTGAAGTTATATATAGGAACACATCCCTACGTACTGTCAATGAGGTTTTATCAACCAACTTGGTACTGTACTACATATATATGTGACTATAGCACTATCGTATACTTAAAACCACCACGAACACTCTGCAAAATTGAATCGCCGTGTACTTAAAGGCATTTACAGTAAAGATCTACCTTTAATATGAATATAAACCCCTGGCAAAATGTAATGGTATGAACAGTAACGTTGTATAGCGCCAACAAGTGTGTGGTTAGGACAATAAAATATAGATAGACAATAATAGTAGAATAATAACCACACACTTGTTCGCTGGCCAATGACATTACAGAATCATAATCAACTTCAAGTGGAGGCACCTGATTGGTCAATGCCACCTGGCTATATGGTAAATAAAGCGTGGTTTGCTGATTGATTGACGGATTGATTCTTTTGTTGTTAATGTTTAACAAGTGGCCTTATCAACATGCTCGTGAGGTATAGGGCTCCTAATATAATTTCGTGGGAGGCACGGTGTTCAGATCATGCAGACATTTGTGAAAATAATGACCTGGCTTGACCGTTAACGAACTATGTGCCGATGTTGTCCGCAAACCGGGCGGTCACGTTCCGTCCTAAAAATTAAGGCTGACAGTGCAGTGGTATCGGTGCGACCGCACATTTCGGATTGACAGTCGCTTCAGACGACACCTTGGCTTCTCTCACGTGGCAAGAAGCTTCCACTCACCTTGTCCCAGGTCATCCACTGCCGTATCAGCCCGTCTAAGTCCGTATCACCGACAGACGGTAGAGTTTCTCCCGCTCCCGGTCCGCCCACTGACGACTCCGCCGCCATTTTTAGTAGGAACGCAGCCAAATGTAAAAATATTAACCTGTTGAACTTTCACCTCTCGTCTGGCTTATGCAATCACTGTTTGTATTTTGATGCCAAAAAATGATAAATTGTCAGAAATATCTGCACTATGATCGTCTGTCTTGCGCAGTAGTGAAGAACAAAACATGATATAACTCATCAATCATGTGTAAGAAATTAGGCAACCTGCCTTCTATTGTATTTAATATTTCATCTTACTTATTTGATAAGAAGTTGTAACTGTTAATTGATTTACATGTATTTATCTATGCATGACAAATATAGCCCAATATAGTGAATATCATATATCTATTTAAACATGGCAATTTGATTATCATACCACAAGTATGTATAACTTATTATAAAGTTACTCCAAGTGCAATATTAACTAGAGTTCCACGGCCCCATACCTTCGCTGACTGCCTTATCGGGAAGCATATTATAACGTTAATTCTTTTTCACTTATTATGCAAATAAGGGCCTCATTTGCATAAATTATGTCAGTTGATCATCTTCTCTACACAAATACTAGTAACACATGTTGTTCAAAGTATCAAAGTCTTATCGCAAAGAAGATTTATTTAGTACATGTATATTATAAATTATGTAGATGAGGCCCTCATTTGCATGATTTATGTCTGAAAATGTCTGCATCTTCTTAACTTCCAAATGCTGCAAGACTGAAATCCACATCATTTACCATTATGCAGTTATAGTATGTTTCCAATAATTAAGCAAATTAGGTATTCATTTGCATAATTGATATCTATTGATATTCCTCTCTTTCTCAGTTGTGTGTCTTATATGTCACATGTTTTTGAGCCTTATAATGGGAGTGCAGCGTATTTATCAACTTCCCTCATCAATTATGCAAATTAGCTCCTGGACTGCTTTACTTTTACTACCCGAAACATAGCCTTCTCGACGAAGGTAATAAAACTACATCATTTGACCAATCAAAGCACGGAATCAAAAAAGCGCCACATAGCGATTTTTGCTATAAACGCACCCCGCGTTTGTGCGCAGGTGCGATTTCTGTTCCCGCGAAAATCGTAGCTGTAAGAAAATATCACCGTACCAGTTTTGCCGAAAAGCCAGAGACAGTGGCTGCTGTGAAGGCGAACTTTTCGTCGTCAGGATGAGTCTTTGGGTGGACAAGTACCGTCCGACTTCCCTGAACAAACTGAGCTACCACACAGAACAGGCGGCGCAGCTGAAACGACTGGTGAGTAAAGGGGGAGGGGGGCGAGTTAGGGCTCTTTTTCTTACTCTCCAAGCAGAGGAGTGGTTCTGGCTGTTTTTTTACGTGTTTTTAGGCATTTTTGTCGGGCTTTCTACTTTGTCATGTTTTTTTCTCTATAAACCAGACATAGAGATTTTTTTTCTCTATAAACCAGACATAGAGAAGAAGAAAAAACATGACAAAGTAGAAAGCCCGACAAAAACGCCTAAAAACTCGTCAAAAACCAGCCAGAACCTCTCCTCTGCTTGGAGAGTATTTTTTTCTGAGTGGACCAAATTATGGGGGCCTGCATGCCATTTTATAGACTGTACTGTGAGCAGCCATAACCCTTGCAATTTGTATCCAAACTGCTACAATTAAAGTCGAGTGTTCAGTGTATTCTATGTAAATTTACGTTATAAATTTGGCGTGGGTTGCGTGGCATAACAGCAACGTGTTTGGCCCAGAACAAAATTACAAATCCGGTCGTGTCACCGATCTTGTGCTCTTTGGAAAGGCACTTAACACGACTTTCCTGACTTCACTCAGGTGAAAATGAGTACCTACTAGTAGGTTAGGGACGTCCCTCGGATAGGACATTGAATGGAGGCCCTGTGTTTGGGGAGAGCCACACCCAGGGCACGTTATAGAACCCGCCACACCTTTCGAAAAAGAGCAGGGCATGCCCCGGTCTGCGATGGTCCATTAACCTAACTGCCCGCTGTGACCCGATACTTGTCAGTAATTGCCGATTTCTTGGCAGATGGACATACGTGGTCACGTAGAAGAAGAAGTGTAAAGTCCGCTTGAAAACGTAGAGGCTCTTTCTTTGTGTAGAACATTGATGGGGACCCCCCTATGCAGGCCCCCACCAATGGATGTACCCAGTCCAATCTAGCATTTATAAGTCACATATAAATTTAGATTATTCTTCGATTATTCAATGTGACAGCCATTGTGACACCTGACCCATGACATCTGGCCCATCACACCTGACACCTAAACTTAAAACCTGACACTTCATACCCCCTGTAGGTGCAGAATGGTGACTTCCCCCACCTACTGGTGTTCGGTCCGTCAGGCGCGGGTAAGAAGACGCGGATCATGTGTCTGCTGAGGGAGCTGTACGGAGCAGGGGTGGAGAAACTACGGATAGAACATCACAACTTCACGGTACAAACAAACAAACAAACAAACAAACATCACAACTTTGTAGTGAGGGTAAACACTTAACAGTATACAAACACTATATAATTATAGGAGCAAAGTGCTTTTCGAAAGAAAGAAAAATGTGCTAGATTTCCTGTATTCCTCAATTTTTTTTAACGATCTTGCTCAATGCAAGGCTGTAGGGGGCCACTTCTAAGCATTGAAGTTATTGACGTGATTGGTTTCAACTGAATGTGGCTAAGGTGAGACACGTTCAGTTTGTTTGTTTTGAAGGTTTGTAGGTTATAATTGGGGGGAAAGCAGTGGGCAAGACTTGACTAGAATCCATCCTATTCTAGTTCCACTTTCCTCCAACAATATGTAATCACTTCCACTCGAACAGTTTTATGAGCACCATGTGACTCGGAGCCAATCAGAGCTCTCGCCTACATTTTGAATGAATGTTCAAATGCCAATTGTTCCTTTGTTAACTGGTGCCAGAATAGAAGTGAATCTGAGCTTGACTAGGATGGATACATTGCTAATGAAAGACTACGGATTGCTATTTTTTTTCCTTTCTCAATTTCATAACTGCCATGACCAGTAAACTGCTTGTTTTAGACTTGTACAGAGTGTGACTACTATATGATCAACAGTACAAACTAACAGATAAGACACTTGCAAACTTGTGTTCTGGCCTGTGCTGGATAATGATTGTTTTTGTTTCTGACTGTAGACCCCCTCCAAGAAGAAGATTGAAATCACCACAATCGCCAGCAACTACCACATAGAAGTGTGTCCAAGGTAAGTTTTACTCATATTCACATTTTGTATTTTTTACTGAGGGAAGTATATTAAGTGTTATGTTAATTGTTTATTGAGTTGTTTACTATTGTTGTTTACTGCTGTTCCATGTTGCAGTGATGCAGGTGTTCAGGACCGAGTTGTCGTCCAAGAACTCATCAAGATGGTGGCGCAGGCGCAACAGCTCGACTCCTCAACTCAGCGAGAGTTCAAAGGTCAGTGGATACCTTTTCACTGGTAGTTTAAAGATCAATAGACACCTTTATACAGCAGAAGTTGAAGCAGCCAAAAAATTTTCCCTAGCCCTCCCATTCACACATGTATGCACAAGTGACAAGGCTCTTCTCCCTATTTACATATTACACACTTCCCTAACAGCAGCCAGCCACTGAAGAAAGGCAGCGGATGCTGTCTGAAACGTCTGACTGTTTCCAAATTCTATCCAGTTGCTTGAGTGACTGTTACTTTGCATATCTTATTACCTGGATGTCTAACCTTCATCAGTGTAGCAGCCATTTTTACTACTGTGAATGGAAGTTTTGTTTCAGTTTGTCTATCTGCTTGTTTGCTTGTGTCTATAGTTATTTGAATGCAATAGAATGGCTGGTTTCCATGCTAGACACTTCTCCCACACTGACAGGAAGTTAGGTCAAAGGTCCAAGAATGGTCCTAGAATAAATTATTTCAGTTCCTGTCGTCACTTAACTGTTATATGCATATCTGTTGTCTTATCAGATCCAGTGGGAAAAAAATGCATCAGCAAGACATTCACAAAGAAGAATATACCAAAAAATTCTCAAAAACTACAAAGACTTCACGGATGTATGAAATCTTCGATTTTTTGTTGATTCATATCCTCAGTGGTGCTCCTGACAGAGGTGGATAGGCTGACGAAGGATGCCCAGCATGCCTTGCGGCGCACCATGGAGAAGTACGTGACGACCTGTCGCCTCATCCTCTGCTGCGAGTCCACCAGCAAGGTCATACCCGCCATCAGGAGCAGGTGTCTCGGGGTTCGAGTCCCAGCACCCTCAAACGAGCAGGTAAACCCCTGTCGCAATTCTTGAACTGAAGTCCAGGGTCTCGGGGTTTGAGTCCCAGCACGGTCAAGCGAACAAGAAAGGGTTCAAGTCCCCGCAGCAATTTTGGAACTGGTCCGAATCATTCCTACGGTCCAGAACGGGTGTCTCAGGGATCGAATCCCCGCACCGTCAAGCGAACAGAAACGTAAGGGTTCAATTCTCGGTAGCAACTCTGGAACAGGTAGGGGTTCTGGTCATTCCTATTGTTCAGAACAGGTGTCTTGGGGTTCGAGTCCTGACACTGTCAAACCAACAGGTAAGAGTTTGATTCTCGGTAGCAACTGTGGAATAGTTACGAGTCATTCCTACTGTCCAGAACTGGTGTCTCGAGGTTTGAGTCCCGGCACCGTCAAGCTAACAGGTAAAGGTTGAAAATGAGTAGCTTCGGCTAGGGACATCTTCTCAGATGGGAGGTAAAGCTTGAGGTCCTGTGTTTGAGCAGGGCTCGAAATTCATTTTTGGGAATAGGTGCACTGGTGCACCCAACCCAAAAATTAGGTGCACAGAAAGAATTTTGGGTGCACCACATAAAATCAAGTATAATGTCAGCAAAACAGAATTACAAAGTTTAACGCTCTTAAGAACTTAAGAAGATCAAATAAAGTACAACGAAAGGTTATTTTGCCTTTCTGATGCCTACATTTCAAGAATATTGTGTATACTAGTGTACAATAGTATACATGTACATTTGTACCTTTAGCCTATAACGTACGAAAATATGTAGGTGCACTGGTGCACCCACAGTCAAAAATTAGGTGCACAGCTCCAATTTTGGGTGCACACAGGTGCACATGCACCCAGTATTTCGAGCCCTGTTGAGCAAAGACAAACCTCTAGCACGATTTAAGATATCATCTTACTTATCAAAATGAGTAGGGGTCCATCCCGGTGTTAGTGGATCAAGCCTTACAGTCTGGTCTTACCGAGCTGATACTTGCTCTACAAAACTGGTCTATTGTGTCTGAATGGGATTTAGAAGTTATGCAAAACAAACAAAAGAATGGGAAAAGTAGTACAGTGTAATATTACTAAAGACATTAGGAGCTTGAATTATGTTGAATATCTGAAAATTATTCTACTGAGATGTAGGACATCTTGAAGAGCTGTCTTTTGAAATGAAGATGTCTTGAAGTGTTTCTTATTGTGTGTTCAGATCTGCAGTATTTGAAATGAAGATGTCTTGAAGTGTTTGTTATTGTGTGTTCAGATCTGCAGTATTTGAAATGAAGACATCTTGAAGTGTTTCTTATTGTGTGTTCAGATCTGCAGTATTTGAAATGAAGATGTCTTGAAGTGTTTGTTATTGTGTGTTCAGATCTGCAGTATTTGAAATGAAGATGTCTTGAAGTGTTTCTTATTGTGTGTTCAGATCTGCAGTATTTGAAATGAAGATGTCTTGAAGTGTTTCTTATTGTGTGTTCAGATCATCTGCAGTATTTGAAATGAAGATGTCTTGAAGTGTTTCTTATTGTGTGTTCAGATCTGCAGTATTTGAAATGAAGACATCTTGAAGTGTTTCTTATTGTGTGTTCAGATCTGCAGTATTTGAAATGAAGATGTCTTGAAGTGTTTCTTATTGTGTGTTCAGATCATCTGCAGTATTTGAAATGAAGATGTCTTGAAGTGTTTCTTATTGTGTGTTCAGATCTGCAGTATTTGAAATGAAGATGTCTTGAAGTGTTTCTTATTGTGTGTTCAGATCTGCAGTATTTGAAATGAAGATGTCTTGAAGTGTTTCTTATTGTGTGTTCAGATCATCTGCAGTATTTGAAATGAAGATGTCTTGAAGTGTTTCTTATTGTGTGTTCAGATCTGCAGTATTTGAAATGAAGACATCTTGAAGTGTTTCTTATTGTGTGTTCAGATCTGCAGTATTTGAAATGAAGATGTCTTGAAGTGTTTCTTATTGTGTGTTCAGATCATCTGCAGTATTTGAAATGAAGATGTCTTGAAGTGTTTCTTATTGTGTGTTCAGATCTGCAGTATTTGAAATGAAGATGTCTTGAAGTGTTTCTTATTGTGTGTTCAGATCTGCAGTATTTGAAATGAAGATGTCTTGAAGTGTTTCTTATTGTGTGTTCAGATCTGCAGTATTTGAAATGAAGATGTCTTGAAGTGTTTCTTATTGTGTGTTCAGATCATCTGCAGTATTTGAAATGAAGATGTCTTGAAGTGTTTCTTATTGTGTGTTCAGATCTGCAGTATTTGAAATGAAGATGTCTTGAAGTGTTTCTTATTGTGTGTTCAGATCATCTGCAGTATTTGAAATGAAGATGTCTTGAAGTGTTTGTTATTGTGTGTTCAGATCTGCAGTATTTGAAATGAAGATGTCTTGAAGTGTTTCTTATTGTGTGTTCAGATCTGCAGTATTTGAAATGAAGACATCTTGAAGTGTTTCTTATTGTGTGTTCAGATCTGCAGTATTTGAAATGAAGACATCTTGAAGTGTTTCTTATTGTGTGTTCAGATCTGCAGTATTTGAAATGAAGACATCTTGAAGTGTTTCTTATTGTGTGTTCAGATCTGCAGTATTTGAAATGAAGACATCTTGAAGTGTTTCTTATTGTGTGTTCAGATCTGCAGTATTTGAAATGAAGATGTCTTGAAGTGTTTCTTATTGTGTGTTCAGATCTGCAGTATTTGAAATGAAGATGTCTTGAAGTGTTTCTTATTGTGTGTTCAGATCTGCAGTATTTGAAATGAAGATGTCTTGAAGTGTTTGTTATTGTGTGTTCAGATCTGCAGTATTTGAAATGAAGATGTCTTGAAGTGTTTGTTATTGTGTGTTCAGATCTGCAGTATTTGAAATGAAGATGTCTTGAAGTGTTTCTTATTGTGTGTTCAGATCTGCAGTATTTGAAATGAAGATGTCTTGAAGTGTTTCTTATTGTGTGTTCAGATCATCTGCAGTATTTGAAATGAAGATGTCTTGAAGTGTATCTTATTGTGTGTTCAGATCTGCAGTATTTGAAATGAAGACATCTTGAAGTGTTTCTTATTGTGTGTTCAGATCTGCAGTATTTGAAATGAAGATGTCTTGAAGTGTTTCTTATTGTGTGTTCAGATCATCTGCAGTATTTGAAATGAAGATGTCTTGAAGTGTTTCTTATTGTGTGTTCAGATCTGCAGTATTTGAAATGAAGATGTCTTGAAGTGTTTCTTATTGTGTGTTCAGATCTGCAGTATTTGAAATGAAGATGTCTTGAAGTGTTTCTTATTGTGTGTTCAGATCTGCAGTATTTGAAATGAAGACATCTTGAAGTGTTTCTTATTGTGTGTTCAGATCTGCAGTATTTGAAATGAAGATGTCTTGAAGTGTTTGTTATTGTGTGTTCAGATCTGCAGTATTTGAAATGAAGATGTCTTGAAGTGTTTCTTATTGTGTGTTCAGATCTGCAGTATTTGAAATGAAGATGTCTTGAAGTGTTTCTTATTGTGTGTTCAGATCATCTGCAGTATTTGAAATGAAGATGTCTTGAAGTGTTTCTTATTGTGTGTTCAGATCTGCAGTATTTGAAATGAAGACATCTTGAAGTGTTTCTTATTGTGTGTTCAGATCTGCAGTATTTGAAATGAAGATGTCTTGAAGTGTTTCTTATTGTGTGTTCAGATCATCTGCAGTATTTGAAATGAAGATGTCTTGAAGTGTTTGTTATTGTGTGTTCAGATCTGCAGTATTTGAAATGAAGATGTCTTGAAGTGTTTCTTATTGTGTGTTCAGATCTGCAGTATTTGAAATGAAGATGTCTTGAAGTGTTTCTTATTGTGTGTTCAGATCATCTGCAGTATTTGAAATGAAGATGTCTTGAAGTGTTTCTTATTGTGTGTTCAGATCTGCAGTATTTGAAATGAAGACATCTTGAAGTGTTTCTTATTGTGTGTTCAGATCTGCAGTATTTGAAATGAAGATGTCTTGAAGTGTTTCTTATTGTGTGTTCAGATCATCTGCAGTATTTGAAATGAAGATGTCTTGAAGTGTTTCTTATTGTGTGTTCAGATCTGCAGTATTTGAAATGAAGATGTCTTGAAGTGTTTCTTATTGTGTGTTCAGATCTGCAGTATTTGAAATGAAGATGTCTTGAAGTGTTTCTTATTGTGTGTTCAGATCTGCAGTATTTGAAATGAAGATGTCTTGAAGTGTTTCTTATTGTGTGTTCAGATCATCTGCAGTATTTGAAATGAAGATGTCTTGAAGTGTTTCTTATTGTGTGTTCAGATCTGCAGTATTTGAAATGAAGATGTCTTGAAGTGTTTCTTATTGTGTGTTCAGATCATCTGCAGTATTTGAAATGAAGATGTCTTGAAGTGTTTGTTATTGTGTGTTCAGATCTGCAGTATTTGAAATGAAGATGTCTTGAAGTGTTTCTTATTGTGTGTTCAGATCTGCAGTATTTGAAATGAAGACATCTTGAAGTGTTTCTTATTGTGTGTTCAGATCTGCAGTATTTGAAATGAAGACATCTTGAAGTGTTTCTTATTGTGTGTTCAGATCTGCAGTATTTGAAATGAAGACATCTTGAAGTGTTTCTTATTGTGTGTTCAGATCTGCAGTATTTGAAATGAAGACATCTTGAAGTGTTTCTTATTGTGTGTTCAGATCTGCAGTATTTGAAATGAAGATGTCTTGAAGTGTTTCTTATTGTGTGTTCAGATCTGCAGTATTTGAAATGAAGATGTCTTGAAGTGTTTCTTATTGTGTGTTCAGATCTGCAGTATTTGAAATGAAGATGTCTTGAAGTGTTTGTTATTGTGTGTTCAGATCTGCAGTATTTGAAATGAAGATGTCTTGAAGTGTTTCTTATTGTGTGTTCAGATCTGCAGTATTTGAAATGAAGATGTCTTGAAGTGTTTCTTATTGTGTGTTCAGATCTGCAGTATTTGAAATGAAGATGTCTTGAAGTGTTTCTTATTGTGTGTTCAGATCATCTGCAGTATTTGAAATGAAGATGTCTTGAAGTGTATCTTATTGTGTGTTCAGATCTGCAGTATTTGAAATGAAGACATCTTGAAGTGTTTCTTATTGTGTGTTCAGATCTGCAGTATTTGAAATGAAGATGTCTTGAAGTGTTTCTTATTGTGTGTTCAGATCATCTGCAGTATTTGAAATGAAGATGTCTTGAAGTGTTTCTTATTGTGTGTTCAGATCTGCAGTATTTGAAATGAAGATGTCTTGAAGTGTTTCTTATTGTGTGTTCAGATCTGCAGTATTTGAAATGAAGATGTCTTGAAGTGTTTCTTATTGTGTGTTCAGATCTGCAGTATTTGAAATGAAGATGTCTTGAAGTGTTTCTTATTGTGTGTTCAGATCATCTGCAGTATTTGAAATGAAGATGTCTTGAAGTGTTTCTTATTGTGTGTTCAGATCTGCAGTATTTGAAATGAAGATGTCTTGAAGTGTTTCTTATTGTGTGTTCAGATCATCTGCAGTATTTGAAATGAAGATGTCTTGAAGTGTTTGTTATTGTGTGTTCAGATCTGCAGTATTTGAAATGAAGATGTCTTGAAGTGTTTCTTATTGTGTGTTCAGATCTGCAGTATTTGAAATGAAGACATCTTGAAGTGTTTCTTATTGTGTGTTCAGATCTGCAGTATTTGAAATGAAGACATCTTGAAGTGTTTCTTATTGTGTGTTCAGATCTGCAGTATTTGAAATGAAGACATCTTGAAGTGTTTCTTATTGTGTGTTCAGATCTGCAGTATTTGAAATGAAGACATCTTGAAGTGTTTCTTATTGTGTGTTCAGATCTGCAGTATTTGAAATGAAGATGTCTTGAAGTGTTTCTTATTGTGTGTTCAGATCTGCAGTATTTGAAATGAAGATGTCTTGAAGTGTTTGTTATTGTGTGTTCAGATCTGCAGTATTTGAAATGAAGATGTCTTGAAGTGTTTGTTATTGTGTGTTCAGATCTGCAGTATTTGAAATGAAGATGTCTTGAAGTGTTTCTTATTGTGTGTTCAGATCTGCAGTATTTGAAATGAAGATGTCTTGAAGTGTTTCTTATTGTGTGTTCAGATCTGCAGTATTTGAAATGAAGATGTCTTGAAGTGTTTCTTATTGTGTGTTCAGATCTGCAGTATTCTCCAGACGGTGTGTAAGAAGGAGGGACTGACTCTGCCTCCTGAGCTGGCCAGTAGAGTCGCTGACAAGTCCGGCAGGAACCTCCGTAGGGCCATCCTGATGCTGGAGGCCTGCAAAGTACAGCAGTGGGTAACATTTGTTTGTCTCACAGCACTCACAAAGTACAGCAGTGCGTAACATTTGTTTGTCTCACAGCACTCACAAAGTACAGCAGTGGGTAACATTTATGTTTTTAGTATGACATTTGAATATGTATAGAAGAATTCAAAGTTGTTTGTACTGTGTGATGTTCTTATTTATCAGGGCTCGAAATACTGGGTGCATGTGCACCTGTGTGCACCCAAAGTTGGAGCTGTGCACCTAAGTTTTGACTGTGGGTGCACCAGTGCACCTAGATATCTTTGTAGGTTATAGGGTAAAGGCACCATTGTACACTAAGTGTAAAGAATATTCTTGAAATGTAAGTATCAGAAATAGCAATGTAATCTTTTGTTGTACTTTATTTGATGTATTACTTGTTTGAAATTTTAAGGTTAGCTATGGAATTACAGATTGAAGTTCTAAAGAGCGTTAAACTTTGTAATTATGTTTTGCTGACATCAACTTTATTCTATGTGGTGCACCCAAAATTATTTCTGTGCACCTAATTTTTTGGGTTGGGTGCACCAGTGCACCTTTTTCCAAAAATGAATTTCGAGCCCTGTTCATGCACATTCATATCACACTTTGTAAGTATTAATGTTTTCCACACTTCTAGTATTTCAAAAAGCTCTTATTTCATTTTTTCTGTAGGGAAAATGAAACTTAATATACTGTAAATCCATTTGATATTGCGGTTCTAACGGTTTTGGGAGAAGTGAACAGTTCACTGCATTTAATTTTAACGGTGGGAACAAACGTCACTATCCCAATTGTTAGTGATCAAGCATTTGTGATAGTGAAGTTTTAGAGGTTGAGTAGTGATGTTAAGTAGCTGAAATTAAGATACAGTTAACAAATCAAGAATTACAGTACTGTCACAGCAATTCTTTCAATTGTTGTGGTGGTTTTATGTGACCGCTTTACAGCAAACTTAAAACCACCGCCAAAATTTTCCATGACTGTACAGTATATGACAACAGTGCTATTGCAAACTTAAAACTACCACGAACACTCCATTTTCTTCTTTCCACAAAAGGAAGTTACCCCAAACTTTAAAGGCATTTACTGTAGTAGGACAGGTTGCATGTAGGTCCTATTTTGAGATTCTATGTTGTTGAGAGAAGTTGTAGATTTTTTTAAGAATTTGTGTTTTGAGTCCTTTATGTATCCAGGTATCCTATCAAATGTAAGAGTGTTGTAAGAGTGTTAAGAGTGTATACATGTACATGTGATTATGTATTTTTCAGGTACCCATTCCGGCCTGACCAGCAGGTAGTTGAGGCAGACTGGGAAGTCTTCCTGAGAGAGACAGCCAACGCCATCGTCAGTCAACAGAGCCCACGGAGGTAAGGATTGACCTGTCTCACATTTAGGGCTTTATGTTACCATACATCTTAGCCTGGTATTAATCCTATTCTAGCTCCATTTGCTCCTTTGATCGCTTGACTACAGAACAGTCTGGCACTCGTTAACCTTTAGCACACTGAAGTAGCCGTTTGCCACCCTATTCCCTATTGGATACAGAGTTAGGCAGGAGGGAGAAGGTTAATAGAAAAACGATGGGCATTTGAATATTCGCCTGAAATACATAGGCAAGAGTTTTGATTGGCTCTGAGTCACACAGTCCTTGTAACAGCATGCAAACGAGGTTCAAATGGGTATTAGGAAGTTCCATCGCCACTTAACTGCTTTAGAGAAATATTTAGATCCTGAAATTATATAGAATGTTGCAACCATATACGTTTAAATGAGCACAGGATCATAACTACCGGTATTCTGTTTGGAAGCGATCGTTGGAGCAAGCAGTACATAGCATAAGATGAATTCCAGGCTATTAGTATTTTACATCTTACATATTTCCTGTACATTGACCTGGTTTGGCCTGTGTGTTGACCTTGTTTGACCTGTGTGTTGACCTTGTTTACAGACTGCTGGAGGTCAGAGGTCGCCTGTACGAGCTGTTGACCCACTGCATCCCTCCTGATGTCATCATAAGGGTGAGTCAGGATAATCTCTCACTAAAACTAATAAAAAACTTGCCAGTGGAGTCTGTTAGCTTAAAAGGACATTTTCGGCTGGTGTCATCTCAATCACTGCATGATTTGTAGGCAGCGGTCGACGTTCCCAGGCCACTGCGTGCCGTTCAATGTAACAGTAACAAGAGCTTTTAAAAAAAGCTGGCGTTTCGGCTACGTTTATGAGTGTGAATTGTCTTTTCCCTTTACTTGAAGTAAAATCTGCCAGAGGAAGTCACTCAAGGGCTGTTCAGTCTATAAGAAAAATTGTCATTTTGGGAAATGAGTACTGTTTTAATAGAGAAAGGCAGATTGGGGAAAGCAATTTTGAAGTTACGTCACTTAACTTAAGTGCTTTTGAAAAAGCTGGTCTTGGCCTACAACTTGTACTTATTTGTAAAATGTACAATAGGCTCATTATAAAAGCTATCAATGTAATTATGTACATGGCACGCAATAAAACATAAAATTTGAAAAAGCACCATTGAATCATCAGCACTATGGTAATTAAGTGAAATAGAAGTTCATAACAGCTAAGGTTCTATCTAAAATGACTACCAAATGTCAAACAAATCAACAGCTACCTCATCCGTATTATTCTGGTTTCCGCATTTACAACATTTCTTCCTTATTTTCCTGGGTAATTTTGCTACAATTCATGAAAATTCCCATAGTTTTGTGCCGAGCGGCGCCACTTTCCACGTCCGTGTTGTCTGAATGAAGTCGATACTGAACAATGGAGCATTTGCTACAGTAACTGTAACAAAGGATCGCTGTTTTGCAAACAACATCAAGAGCCTCTGTTTACATCGGGTGTAGTGATGTGAAACATGTGATACTTTATATTGGCCACTCTAATCCTAGTAACTCTACACCGGATGCAGTCAAACCCTCCTACCAGATGTAGACGCAGTTGGCAACAGAATACACTAGTGAGCAGACGTGCTTGTGTGTGTGTGCTCCTTGGGAAGCTTACATTGGCGACGAGGATCAAACATAAAGCATGTCGGAGGAAGGGAATGTCGGAGACCCTCCGGCAGAAGCTGATCCTCCAGGAGAGGAAGATCCTGGGGCAGAGGAAGATCCTACAGAGGAAGATCCTCCGGTAGAAGGCGCAGTTGTCCAGATTGGAGGGGACATCGGCAGCCTGCCAGCGTTCACAGTCGGAGGCGACTCGAGTTCCACGGCGATCCGCTGGAAGAAGTGGAAGCGAAGTTTCGGGCTCTACCTACAAGGAAAAGGGGTGGTAGCAGACGGACAAAAGAAGGCGCTAATGCTCCATACCGCGGGAGTGGCGGTACAGGACATTTACTTCACGAAAGTGGAAGAGGAGAAAGACAAGAAGACGTACCACGAAGCAGTAAAGGTACTGGACGATTATTTCATTCCCAAATCAAATGTAGCTTTCGAACGCCATCTGTTCAGACAGATGAAACAGCAGAGTGGGGAATCAGTAGACGACCTAGTGTGTCGATTGAGGCAGAAAGCCGCTACGTGTGACTTCGGGACGCAAGTAGATGTGCACATAAGGGATCAAGTCATTGAAGCAGGACTAGACCCCAAGCTTAAGCGCAAGTTCCTAGAGAGAGGTGGAAACCTAGAGCTAACAACCATGTTAGACATAGCAAGGGCACACGAGTCTGTGGGAAGGCAACTGCTTGAAATGACTGGGCAAGTAAACGCACTGTCAGTTGGACAGGGTAAGAAAGACACTAGCAGAACAACCCAGAGGGGGCCCCACAGCACATTCCAAGGAAGGCCAAGAGACAGGCCTAGAGACGCCTGGACCACAAGGAAACCCGAGCCGAGGGCAGGGAAGAGCTGTTACAGCTGTGGCAGACAGGGTCATATCTCCAAGGATACGGCCTGCCCGGCTAGAGGAAAAACATGCAGCCAGTGTGGGAAAATGAATCACTTCAAGGCAGTGTGTAGGGGCAAGAGAGGTCAGACACAGAGGAAGTCAAACACAAACCAGGTGGAGCAGTCTGCAGATTATGTTTTCGGTGTACAGAAAGGAAGACAAGGGGACGGTACAGTAACCCTGAAGGTAGGAGGAGTGATCTTACAAGAGGTGTTGATCGACTCAGGGGCTACCTGTAATATCTTAAGCAAAGATACATGGGAGAGCATGAAGAACCAGCAAGTAAAAGTCTGGGACCAACATAAGAACTGTCGGAAACTCTATCCGTATGGAAGCAACACGGCACTACCAACGTTAGGCACGTTCACCACAAGCGTACTGTGTCCCAGCAACGGGGTCAGTACAGAAGGAGTCTTCGTCGTATTAGATGGCCCAGGGAGAGACCTGTTAGGGAAGAAGACGGCCGAGAAGCTGATGGTTCTGCAAGTTGGACAAATGCAGAAGGACCGGGTGAACAACTTACAAGAGGGCCTAACTCCAAACGAACGTAACAAGTACAAGGACGCATTTACAGGAGTAGGACTCCTAAAGGGACATGAAGTAACCCTGCACATCGACGAGACGGTGAGACCTGTTGCGCAATCACTGAGACGTGTCCCGTACGGACTAAGAGACAAGGTGGATGAGAAGCTGGACCAGTTATTGGAGCTAGACATCATCGAAGCCGTACCTGAAGAACCGACAGGTTGGGTTTCACCACTGGTGGTGGTACCGAAGGCAGACGGAGACATTCGCATATGCGTGGATATGCGACGTGCAAATGAAGCCATCGTGCGGGAGAGACAGCCGATACCGACGGTAGAAGATATCCTGCATGACCTCAGCGGGAGTACAGTGTTTTCCAAGCTGGATTTGAAGTGGGGTTTCCATCAGGTGCCGTTAAAGGAGGAAAGCCGCCACATTACGACGTTCGTGACGCACCGAGGCCTGTATCGGTACAAGCGGCTGATGTTTGGGATCTCATCAGCTCCGGAGAAATACCAGCAATTGGTCAAAGAAGTACTCCGCGGATGTGAGGGAGTCAAGAACATCGCAGACGACGTCATCGTCCACGGGAGAGGTGATGAAGAGCACGACAAGAGGCTACATCACGCGCTGGACAAGATACAGCAAGCCGGTTTAACGGTAAACCCTGGCAAGTGCCTGTTCCGAGTGCCAAAGCTAACGTTCTTCGGACACGTAGTGACTCCAGACGGTGTCAATCCGAGCGAGGAGAAGGTAGCAGCCATCAGAGAGGCAGAAGCACCAAAGACGGTCGGAGAAGTAAGATCGTTCTTAGGCTTAGTCCATTACGTGGCCAAGTTCATACCTAACCTCGCGACCATGACCGAGCCGTTGCAGAAGTTAACGCGCAAGGGAGTCGAGTTCAAGTGGAGCTCAGAGCAGCAGAAGAGTTTCGAGAAGCTGAAAGAGCTGATAACGAGTACGGAGACGTTGGCGTACTTCAGCCCCACAGGGAAGACGCGCATCGTGGCAGACGCGTCGCCTGTAGGATTGGGAGCTGTGCTGTTACAGCTGCAAGACGAGGCATGGCGTGTGATCGCATACGCATCCCGACAGCTGTCAGAAGTAGAGCGACGCTACAGTCAGACGGAGAAGGAAGCGCTAGCCCTCGTGTGGGCATGCGAACGGTTTCATCTATACACGTTCGGACGGGAGTTCGAGTTGGAGACGGATCACCGTCCACTGGAACACATATACGCAACTAAGTCGAAGCCATCATTTCGCGTGGAAAGGTGGGTGCTGAGACTACAGGCTTACCCATATAAAGTCGTTTATCGTCCCGGGAAGACCAACATCGCTGACGCGCTATCGCGGCTCAACAACAGCAAGTCAAGGGACAAGTCAAGTGAGAACTATGACTATGTTAGAAGCGTGGTGGAGGCGAGCACGCCAGTCAGTCTAACACCACGCGAGATAGAACGGGCATCGGGAGAAGACCCTGAGCTGAGACAGGTCAGGAGGTGTATCCAAACAGGACAGTGGGACGAATGTCAAGTGATGTCCTACCGTCATGTGAAGACAGAACTGAGCACATATGGGCAGCTCATACTACGCGGGACGAGAATCGTGATTCCGCAGGTTTTGAGGAAGACCGTCGTGCAGTTAGCGCACGAAGGGCACCAGGGCATCCAGAAAACGAAGAACCGACTGAGGACCAAGGTTTGGTGGCCCAAAATGGAAGCAGATGCAGAGGCAGTGTGCAAACGCTGTCACGGGTGCCAGGTAGTCAGCGAGCAGACACCGCCAGAACCAATGGCACGAGTAATGCCGCCAACAGGCGCATGGCAAGCCTGTGGAGCAGATCTGTTGGGACCGCTACCAACAGGGGAGACTGTCTTAGTCGTTGTGGATTACTACAGTCGTTTTTACGAGGTTGCCATCATGAAGTCAACGTCAAGCCGAAAGGTCATCGAAGCATTGGAGGTTATCTTCGCAAGATTTGGAAATCCATGCTCTCTACGTACTGACAACGGTCCACAGTTCGTTAGCGCAGAGTTCGCCGAGTTTCTACGAGAGCAGGGGATACAGCATCAACGAACAACGCCGCTGTGGCCGCAAGCCAACGGCGAAGTCGAGAGACAGAACCGTACACTTATGAAGGCGATCAAAGTGTCGAGAGTGGAAGGGAAAGACTGGAGGCGAGAGATTCTTAAACATATCCAAGCCTACAGGTCCACCCCGCAAGCAACTACAGGAGAAACTCCATACAAGCTGATGTTTGGGAGAGAAATGAGATCTAAGTTGCCCGAGTTGCCAAGAGAACCAAAGCTGGTAAACGAAGAAGTGCGAGACCGAGACTTTGAGAGGAAAACCGCAGGGAAGGACTACGCTGATGCGAAAAGACAAGCGAAGGAAAGTACTCTACAGCCGGGCGATCGTGTGTTGGTGAAGCAGGAGAAGAGAGACAAATTCTCCACGCAATACGAAGCAACTCCATATGAAGTGATCGAACGAGACAGAGGGGAAGTCACAGTTCGTGACCCGGACGGGAAAGTGAAAAAGAGAAACGTTTCCTTTATGAAGAAATACGTAGCGGAAGAGGCAGCGACAACGACAACGGGTGAAGAAACAACCTGCGACGAGACTACGTGTGAGGAAATGTCAACAACACCAGACAAGAAAGCAGAGACTGAAACAAAGACAGGCAGTTACGTAACGCGATCGGGGCGAGTTGTAAAACCACCCGAGAGACTGAACTTATAATGAGTAGAAGGAACGAAATAAACTCCACGATCCAGGAAAGAATACGGACAATGAATACGGAAATGGACTGTCTAGTATAAAGCTTAAGTTTGAAGCATAGTTGATAATGCATGGAATTAACAAGTAGCAGTAATTGAGTAATGCATGAGTTTGATAGTTTATATACATTGTATAATGCATGTCTGAGGAAAGGAGGGATGTAGTGATGTGAAACATGTGATACTTTATATTGGCCACTCTAATCCTAGTAACTCTACACCGGATGCAGTCAAACCCTCCTACCAGATGTAGACGCAGTTGGCAACAGAATACACTAGTGAGCAGACGTGCTTGTGTGTGTGTGCTCCTTGGGAAGCTTACATCGGGGATAGAAGTTTAGTGGCGAGTGTTTTGCAAGAATCATCTTACCGCGCATAGGAGCCGCTGCACAGTATTTTCCATTACAATGAACAGAAAAATTCGAATGCCGGGTTTGGAATCTATGAAGTCCTGTTCATAAGACAAAGGCCTTGTATATATTAAATGAATATTTAAAAATAACAAATATGAAATATTTCTTTATTTATTAATGAAAAAATGATATTCATAAATATGATATTGATAGATTAATATAATATCAATATATATTTTTGATATTCAATATCTAAAAAGAAAAAAAAAATCCATGCACGGACACGAACCCGGATCTTCTGGGTCCGAAGTGCTTCGCGTTGCCAGATGGGCCAAGCTGCGGTACGTAACTCATCACCCTGTAAGTAATGCTATAACCTCACTATATGGTATCATTTATGCCGATTTTTGGTCGTTTTCTTGACGAAATCATTTTTTTTCTTCTGCAATCTTGTGGAATAGATGTAATATGGTCATTTTTCAGGATATCAAAGTCTGAAACCACAATGCAATGATATTTCCAAACAGTTGTAGCAGTTACATGCGGTCGCCCTCCTGTGTGTCATGCAAATGTAGCCTGCCTGCCTTTTCGTGCTCCCTTGCTATATAAGGCAACGGCTATACAAGGATTTGGGAACGTATTGCTATATAAGGTCTTATTGTGTGCGACACAGTGTTGAACCAAGCTTCCTTGCTTCCTGCCTGCCTGCAAGGTAAAAGCCAGGACATTGCGTTCCGGCGCGAAGGCGCCGAAACGCAAAAAATACACAATTTTGAAATCTCCAAACAATCTGCCAAATGTTGTTGACAGGGTAATGTTAACTTTGTTTTTTCAATAATGTTGACCTGTTTTTATACAGCCAGGTCTAAGTGTTTCATTGACTACTGTACTATGTATGTCATTTATTGCTATTTTGAGCAAGCTTGTTCATTTTGTACTCAACTGGCACGTCTCTGACTGAGACCGTGCATATGTAGCCTCTACCAGGCCCCGCAGATGGCTGGGAAAATAGTAGAAATTGGCCAAATAGAGTGAATATTATGCTAAGGGAGTTGGCTATGGAGAGAGGGTCCAATATACCATCCTAACTGGGCCTGCGAATGAAACCCTCGATGGCCAAACTCCCCTGGCAAATATTCTCCCTAAAGCCAGCGCGGTTAGTGTGGTAGAGACTAATGCATATGGAGCGTTGTGTAACACGACTAAAACTGTGTAATATTGTTGTTTTTATTTTGAGGTAGAATAGTGAACAAGTCAATTTGTTTTGTTACTAAAACAGCCTTAGGTTATTGTACGATGTATTATCCAATATGTAACCCTCTCTTTTCTTCCAAAACAGGGTCTGTTAACGGAGTTGATTGACAGCTGTGATGGCCAGCTGAAGGCGGAGGTTACCCAGTGGGCGGCGTACTACGAACATCGGCTCCAGCTCGGATCCAAGTCCATCTACCACCTTGAGGCTTTCGTGGCCAAGTTCATGTCTATTTACAAGAAGTTCCTGGACGAAGGAATGGCGGCCATGATGTTGTAACCTCAAGGTCATGATAGCCGAAATACTGTACATAGTGTCAAGGTCATGATGTTGAATTGTAGGTTACTATGAGATATGGAACAGTATATCTTTGCCTTCAGTCATCATTTTTTGTCCCCCAAAAAAAGATTTACTAATAAAGACTTGATTTTGAACTTGACCTCTTTGTGGTACAATGTAAGGACTTTTTTGAATCCGTATTTTGTATATTTAAAGTAATACTGAGCTTGAATGCTATGAAAAGACCAACGTGTGAACTCAAGCGTACAAATATACTGGAAGTCTGAAACATACAAATAAAGGCAAAAAAACATTTGTAGAAAAAGTTTATTTACATCAGATGAACAATAGCAATGATATGTAAAGACAACTCCCCTGCTAACTTTGATTAAACTGAAGTGAAAACAATTATTGCAAGTGTTAGAGTGAGTTTTCTTACAATCAAATCTTACATCACCCCTTACCCTTTAAAAATGTAATAGTCATGATCATATTGTTCTTGTAAGGGTAGGTAGCAAGAAGTACCGTTTCTTTATCATGTAACTCAACATCAATCCAACATCCGGTGTCAAATAGCTATTCTCAAAATGCATGTGCACCAAACATCCTACAAAATATTTACATAGTCTACTCCAGTTATGATCATGCACATCTACAGTCTGTTATATACAGTTTGTCGGATTCTGTCTGTTGTACATACATGTAAACCAGGTAGGACTGGGTCTATGGGACAGCATACCTAGGTAAGACTGGGTCTATGGGACAGTTTAACTCAATGTTTTGCTACCTAGTAATTCTAGAAACATTTTATTTTCTACTAAGTTCAGCTCACAGCCAGTTGGACAGGTTTTGCTGTTGTTTGTCCCACATGTCGGGCCCTATACCTGTCCATGTAGAACCTGCCATGGCTGGCTGTCCCAAAGTCATTATGGCTGTCCTCTCCAAGGTCATGATGGCTGGGTTCCCCAAGGTCACTATGGCTGTCTTTTATAAAGTCATCATTGCTGTCCTCTCCAAGGTCAGAATGGTTAATCTCCCCAAGGTCATAATGGCTGACTTTTCTAAAGTCATCTTTGTTGTCCTCTCCAAGGTCACTGAAGGTCATGGCAGATAAGTTGCAGGGTAGAACTTCAACAGACTCCTTGGGAAAGATAGACCCCTCAGATTTTATATCCTCAATGCATGTATGTCTCTCAGTCGGTGAGGGTGATTGTTGAGATGTCTGAATGTCTGGGACATTTTTGTCTATTGCTTGAGTTGAAGGTTGGATGACTTGTGAGGAAGTCTCTGGTTTGTCTTCAAGTGCAGAAACCATCTTGTGTGATCTCTCCCGAAATCCTGCATCTCCAGTTGATCCTAGATCTAAAGGCAGATACAAAGGACGGATTTAGAAGAAAAACGCAATTTTCTCAGATCAAGCAAGTGACAAAGTGAAGACAACATTCTAACATATTAGTCTCTTCAGGTCTGCTTTAGATGTTACATATTTATGGCACAGTGTCAATTGCTCTGAAGAGATCTTGCCACATTAAGTTAACTCCACTTTCTCAACTATACACTACAAAACTGTTGAAGAACCAAAGCTGGCTGTTTGTTACCATGGCTCTATGTGTCATGGTAGATTTTGGGATCTGGCAGAATTAGCGATTTTAGTGGTAGAAATCGTGATCGGAGTTTCTGTTGACCAAGACTGGTAGACTCGCCAATTTTCTGACAGAGATCCTGATCGTGATCTCTCAACAGAGACGTGGATCGCAATCGCTACCAGTGGAATCTCCGAGCCTGACAGATCTCAATCTTCTTTACCCTGATATACACATGTTTTTCTGTCTCCCTACATACATGTAACTGCCCCCCTCCCACAATTACATTACCCCCCTCCCCCCTTCTGCATACAGACCTCCCTGTAGGACAGCCAGGTTGTGAGCTGCCTGTGTGTGGCCAGCAGCAGCAGCTGACATGTACAGCTCCACAGCTCGGGTTAGGTCCCTCTCCACACCCCCTCCCCCACACACATGTACCCCCTACTCCATACCTACCTCCCTGTAGGGCAGCCAGGTTGTGATGAGCTGCCTGTGTGTGGCCAGCAGCAGCAGCTGACATGTACAGCTCCACAGATCGAGTTAGGTCCCTCTCCACACCCCCTCCCCCACACACATGTACCCCCTACTCCATACCTACCTCCCTGTAGGGCAGCCAGGTTGTGAGCTGCCTGTGTGTGGCCAGCAGCAGCAGCTGACATGTACAGGTCCACCGCTTGGGTTAGGTCCCTCTCCACACCCCCTTCTCTACACACACATGTACCCCTTACTCCATACATACCTCCCTGTAGGACAGCCAGGTTGTGAGCTGCCTGTGTGTGACCAGCAGCGGCAGCTGACATGTACAGCTCCACAGCTCGGGTTAGGTCCCTCTCCACACCCCAGCCTCGCTCGTAACAAACACCCAGGTGGTACTGAGAACTCTCGTGCTGGACGGAATAAAGCTGGGTTAGTACTGTACATCTTGAAATGTTTGTGGTGGTTTTATTTTATTACTGCAAAATCATGACACTGCAAAGATGTATTTTGCATTACAACTGTACAACAAAATCACTTCTACCGCAAACCTTAAGACTGAGAAAACCTCCTTTACCCCTTACTAACGTAAAATTAAGTTGTGTCAGGACATACCTTCTGCTGTGCTGCACTGGCAAAGTGTTGGCTAGCTGTGAACATGTCTCTGTGGGGCTCCATGGTCCAGTAAACACCCAGGTAGGACTGGGCCTGCAACAAAACACACCCAGCCGGGTTAGACTGGGTCTATGAGACAACACACCCAGCTGCAGGTTAGAACGGCTCTATGATGAGAAAACACACCCATGTTAGACTGGGTCTATGAGACAACACACCCAGGTTAGACTAGGTATATGGGACAACACACCCAGGTAATACTGGGTCTATAGCACACTAAACCCAGGTCAGAGTGGACTAAGAACACAACACACCCATGCAAGGATTAGCCTACAATACATCAAACCCATGCCCAGGTGCATTTAAGACTGGGTCTACCATAACACACCCAGAAAAGAATCACATGCTCACCTGTTGCACCCCCTGTGCAGCTGCCTGTTGCAGCAGACCCAGTGCCTTGTGTGTGTCCTGCTGCAGCCCCCCTCCCCCATGTAGGTACAGGGTGGCCAGGTTGTACTGTGCCCTGCCATGGCCCTGCTCAGCAGACTGTTGGTACAGCTCGGCCGCCTGCAAAACACAACAGTCTTCTCTGTCAGGATAAAACAGGACATTTATAGATCAAAAACCCTGATAATGGTAACAATATAGAATCCTGCACACAGATTCACAACACTGCTTTTATACCATACCTTAAAATGATCAAAGGACATCAAGCTATCATTCTATGATAGTGGACTAAATATATAAAAGGTGGGCTAAGTTTGTTAATTTCTAGGCCTCTTCTGAATCTCCTCCTGGACTATTAACACTCCAAAGTATAACTGGAAATAAAGGGATATAATTGCTCATTTTGTTTAGATAAGCAACTACAGTAACAGCTATTCAGCTTTTTGTCTCACCTTGCTGAGATCTCTGTCCACCCCTCGGCCCTGTTCGTAGCAAACCCCCAGGTTGTACTGGGCCTTCGCACTGCCTGCAGCACTGGCAATCCTGTATGGGGCATAGAACATCAACATTCACACTCGCAATCTAGAAAGGACATGAAACATCAACATTCACACTCGCAATCTAGAAAGGACATGAAGCATCAACATTCACACTTGCAATGTAGAAAGGACATGGAACATCAACATTCACACTGATAATCAATCCTACAGGTGACATGGAACATCAATATTCACACACACAATCATAGAGATTTACACTGACAATCGTACAAGGGACATGGAAAATCAACATTCACACTCACAATCATAAACATTCACACTGATAATCAATCCTACAGGAGGCATGGAACATCAACATTCACACACACAATTATAAACATTCACACTGATAATCAATCCTACAGGTGGCATGGAACATCAACATTCACACACACACAATCCTACAGGTGGCATGGAACATCAACATTCACACAATTATAACCGTTCACACTCACATTCCTACAGGGGACATGGCACATGAACATTCACACACACAATCATAAACATTCACACTGTCAATCAATCCTACAGGTGGCATAGAACATCAACATTCACACACACAAGCCTACAGGTGGCATGGAACATCAACATTCACACACACAATAATCAACACTAACACTGACTATCATTCCTACAGGTGGCATGGAACATCAACATTCACACACGCAATCATAAACATTCACACTGACAATCATATCCATTCACACCAGCAATCCTACAGGCTATATAAGGACTGCAAGGTCATGTATCATGTGGCTTCACAATGTCACTCCAAGGTCATTAGTTACCTGAACATGTCCACAGCGTGCCTGATGTCACCCTCCCGCGCCAGCTGCAGTCCAATGGCGTGCTGTATCGCTGCCGAACACGACTTTGTGGCAGTCTCAAACTCAGCCAGAGCCTGCTGTAGGAGTGCGTTATGCTGCAGTCTGTGCTCAGGCAGTGGCTGGGGAGAAACAAGACACAGAAAGAGTTCAGATCCTGCTTTTTTACCAACAAATCAGTCTACAGCTAGATAAAACATAAAGCTTTTTTCCAAACGTTTCAAACAATATTTTCAGTCTAGCTAACCCTCATCAACGTACATCCTACTTGGGTACATCCCTTTATTCTGATGGCAAAAACTGGGAGAACACTTACTATATTAGGAACTACCGGTATAGATTTGACAATTATTTTAATTCGTCACTTTTGAGTACCCTACTGCCAATCAAAATGTAGCAGGGTAGTTCAAAAACAGTCAATTGCATTCCAAGACTTAAGCTAAGTACAAACGTTGTAAAGAAAGTACATGCACATTAAGTCTTGAAAATTAGACTTTGCAACCACAAGGTCATCAAATCACTGACCAGTTTTAATCACATTAAGTAGGTCATGAGTAAGGTGGTATGGGATGACCTTGACTGAGGTGCCGTGACCTTTATACAAAAAGGCAAGACTGAACACAGGTCTGTATTTGAAATCACCAGATACGAGATGTAAAAATGTTTTAACTTACTGCTGCTGCAGCTACAGATCGATGCCTGGTGTGCTCCTCTGTCAGTTCATTGTCACTACTGGGCAGCTCAGAGAGGTGGGAGGGGGGCAGCGAGTTCCTGTCATTGCTGGGCAGTACAGAGTGGTGGGAGGGGGGCAGGGAGAAGGCAAGTTTGTAGAGGGTGTGCACGAGGCGCCGCCCCTCCCCCTCTCTGCTCACGTCCCAGGACAGATGTCGGCATAGCTGGAACCCCAGTAAAATGGCGGAACCCTGTAAGAAACATATTCACAAGGTTATGCCAAGGTCATTTGTTTTGTATAAGAATCACAAAGAAAACCAGCTAGGGACACTGATAGCCAGACAATACCACTGGAAGATGTCATTCCATATGCTGAGGGTGGATCGATCCTGGCTGTCAATCACGATTAGTAATTCAACCAATGAGAGAATTGCAATTAGCAGTTTGACCAATGAGAGAGTTTGACCGATGAACACAACAGCGCAACCTCTGTTGAATATTTGCATTTTTGTGTTTTCTATCTTACATTTCTACATTTTGACAGAGGTGGGCGGGGCTATGGGATCAGTCTATTGCATTCTCATGCTTGCCTAGATGAATTCAGCTTTATATAATTTAAGATATGACTGAACATTTTTACCAATGCAAAGAGAGCAGCAAGCTTGCAGTCAGTTGTTCTTTTTTTATCATACTAGTAGATGCTGGGATTTCAATTTTATCTTTGGATCCAAAATCATTGACTTAATATAATGAAGAATGAGACTTACCCAACCAATGACATCAAACAAGCTGTTGATGTCTTTTGTGTCAAAGTTGGACCAGAAGTCTTGTTTGACCTTTTCCTTGTTCCTGCCATGATTGTGGCCAGTTCCTTCAGAGTGAAGTCTGTACAAAAAAAGCATATTGGCATTAGTGTGGCATTACTGTGGCATTAGTGTGACATTACAGTGGCATTACTGCAGCATTACTGCTGCAGTTCTAGGTTTTTTTCAAGTTCATCAGTGCTGCATATTTGCTACAAATCAGCATGTCCAGTACATTAAATTGTATTTTTTATGGTTTCTTAAATTACTACAATACAAGAAAAGAGCACCAAATATTCCAAAAAACAGGCATTAAACACAGAGAATGAGCGTGATCCTTACATCTGCTTGGACTAAGTTAGAGATAAATTTTCCAACTCCTGACCTGACTACAAACGGTCGAGTCCCCACAGTCGTCACCTGCGGTGACCTCTGCACTGAACTCCCATCATGCTCTCCTTCCTCCAGCCACAGCCCTGGCGACAGCGTCCTGTTGCCATGGTTACCTGCAGCTGAGCTGATCTGCGGCCGAAGCACTGAAACATTGGAAACATCACAATAAACCTAAACAGAACTTAAAACACTGCTCACACAAAACTGTAAATATATTACTGCCCTATTCATCACACCTGGTTTAGAGCTAGCCTGTCCAAGGCCATTTTCAACAGTGTAGAAGATTTGGGTGATGCCACTTGACACTGACTAGACATCCTGTTTTAGTGTTTAAGAACTTGAATAGATTGACTTCACTTGATTTGTGAGGAGGGTGTTATTTTTATGAATGTGTGCGAAATTAAATGTGACGTTATACATCGTGTATGACCCGGCTTTAGATCGAATCGAATACATCCAGTGCCACCACACGATGTCTGACACTGTATGTAGGAGATGGAACAGTGCGAATCAGATTTGTCTATTAGTAAGCATGTACAACTACAAGCAACATAAAGGCGAAGCGTAAATTAACATGACGTCATCATGACTGACCGGTATATCATGAAGGGCATGGGAAGTGTTTTATTTTTCTAATCAATACATAAAATGCTACCCTTTTAGAGACATTCTACGCACTACAGCCGGCATATATAGATCTAGATCAGCTACTGACTGTTGACATTGAAAGAAAACATCTATTTGTCTTCAAAACCATACAAAATCGTATGTACCGCCGGCCGGTGAAAAATACAGGCGCCCTACCGGTCAAAAATTATACCGTCGCCAAAACTAGTTTCAGAGGCATGCCACATCTTCAACACAACAAGTGAACAGTCTTTACCTCGAGGGAGACCTTGTAGGATCCTCCACATGATGCAGAAGCATCAGAAGATGTCTGTCTTTAGTGATAACCTTCCTGAAAGTCGATGAACACAACAGCGCAACAGTTTGTGCTACGCCATCGCCATGTTTGACATGTGGGGGAACCCCCGATGATGTAACATGACGTCATGCGACCGGAAGTTGTAAGGTGCGGCGGCAACTTCCACTGACATTTCGGCCAATTTTTCTATGTGTGAAGCTTGTGATGTAACCTATCAAGTAGGAACGTAATTGTGTTTGCCAATTTCTAGTATCATCTATGATTTTGCATAAAGTTTGCGTCCGTTGTGACCTTCGAAATCTGCTTCCGGGTCGTGTCTGTGGGAGTGGCCTGGGACCTTATATGTACTTCCGGGTCGTTAGGATTTGGATGTCAGCATCATTTTCACGTGTGAGACGAGCTTGATTTCAGATCGCTCTCCTCTCGTATACCGGCCTCATAAAAGTCCAGAAACCCTGGACAGTCGCACTTTGTGTTTCACAGACCAGTCTAGAGCCCGTGAGGAGTTTGTGAAGAGACCCAGTCTTTCCCACAGTTGAATTTTTTGGCGAAACCTAAGGGGCGCGGATCCCTTGATTGTTTCGTGTGCTGACTAGTTTGGGCGTGGCGACAGAGGATGAGTTCGGTGTCTGAGTTGGTTGGTGATGGCAGGTGTGCACAGCTGCAGCAGGTGGTAGACTGTGCAGCAGGCAGGTTTGTCTGCTTCACCAGGTGCACAGCTGCAGCCTGGAGCGTGAGGTGGGACAACAAATTAGCAAACAGAAAAGAGTATTGCAGATTAAAGAGTAATAATAGACAAACTAGTTAACATATGCAAGCGAATACATAATGTTTACCTTCACATGAAGTAACAAACTACTGCTCTCAGTCTGTTCACTCAAATACATTCATATACAGTAAATGGAGACCAGCCCCTCCAGCTCTGTCCTGCCACTTGCTACATAATGTAATCAAACACCACAGGGTGGTTGCTCCTCATGCTATTGACCAGGTTATTGACCTTATTTGGAACAGAAGAGGAGGAAGAAATGTAGCAAAAACAATTCCGTCAAGTTAAACATAGATGCCGAGCTATACCTGCATTGTAGAAAAAACATGATATTCTTGAAGTCTAGGTAATATTATTGTGATTCTTTTAATTTCAGTGTGACAGACGGGGTTGATGTATGGATATGGCAGGCAGGACAGGAAGAACTCGATGCACATGTGAGTCACTTAAGCTAAACTGATTATAAGTTATTACACATATCTGCATGCATACATACATATGCACACAGGCAGCCGCACATACATCATACACACAAACAACCATGCACACATTTTTATGTGCAAATATACTGTGCACGAGTATATTTTTGGGTACCTTAAAATAACAGTCATGAAGACATTTTGTTACAGACCACTGGAGGTGCATCATGTTTTTGAATGGCCGAGATCTATATCAGAGATCTATATTGACTTGAGCAATTTTTATGAATTTTTGTCTTTTTTTGCAGAGGGACGTTGCTGAGTTATCCAGTTTTGAAGCATACTTTTCCAGATTCAGGTAATTTCTTCTCCTCGTTATTTATTTGTTTTGTGCTTTGAACTATCTTATCAGTAACCAAGTTGAAGGCAGTTCTTCAGAATTCTATGCCTAATTTCACCAACAACTCAAAAAGCCATGATCACGTCCTGCAGTAGTTCTAGATCACAGTTTTGTCTTTGAAATCCTTTATCATTTATGTCTTCCAATCTCCCTTCAGGACAGCATTCCTGGCTGGAGAGGTCAGCATATCAGGGACAGGTCATAGGTTACAGTGCACCCTAGGAAAGGGCAGTTCAACCTTGACCTACGACCTTTATGAGGCAACAGCCAGTGAGAGGAAAGAGGATCTAAAACATATCTTGTTTCGATTGGCTGATAAAGTTACAGAGCTGGACCAGAAACTGGCAGGTACTGTAGATCTTGAAAAGTTCACTGTGGTTTTATTTTCATGATTTTTGCGGCTATCTCACACCACAAAATCATGACTCTTACAATAAGCATTACCATTGAATTGCTAACTGTATTATAGAATTGTGTTAACTGCAAACTTAAAACTTTTACTTCCCACAGTGAAATTAGGTTATGACACTGAAAATGAATTACAGTAAGTCCTGAGCCCGGATTGTAACTTTGGTTCCATTGGCTTTTGTTTCCTTCATTATCTATTCTTTGATACACGTATGATGCATCATACATCTGTTATTTGTTCTGTATTACTTTTTGATTGACTCAGGTGTTTGTCAAGGTTTTGTTTAAAATGATGTATACCTTTTGTCCAGACTCTACCAACCGGCTGGATGCTTTACGGCAGAACCACCCAGAGCGCCAGGTCGGGGCAAAGGGCGGTGCCGGATTCGGTAAGGTCATCTCCATATATGGCAACAAAACATCAGCCAGTCGTCAAAGTCCATGGATTTAGTTGGAGACACTCATATGTTTATATGTGGCATATAAAATGAAGAATATTGACAATTTCTTGAAACCCAAACCAGATATTGTCAAACATTTTAACCCTCCTTTGGCCCTACATCATAATTTAAGATAGTAGAAAACTGTACCATGTGTGTCCTGTTCTCTGACTTGAAAGGTTAAGTGTGATTGGGTACTTTTATCCATTGGCCAAAATGGTGAGGTTTTACTAAATTTCCAATGTCGTTTGAGCTTTCTTTTCAAAAACAAGCAAGGCCTCTCCACTGCAAAGTTATGATGTCTCGAATATGCATTTCCTCTATATTGCTGTTGTTCTACAGACTTACTTCAACAGCAAGCTCAATACGCTGCAAAAACCTCCTTTCTATTCTTATCATGAAATTAATTAAAAATAAATGAATTTACTGTGTTTCCTCTTCCCTCAGATTTGGACATGCAGAGAAACAGAGGGCCTGCTGCTAAAGTCAGGAGAAAGGAGGGATACAGTATTCTGAACCCTGAAAGTAAAAGGTCAGGAAATTAAAATAGGCAGACTTGTTTTTACTGCTAGGACAATGTATGATATATAAAAGAAAGAACTAGAAAAATATAACGATCAAAAGGGCTGACTTTGCTTGTATGTGAGTTATATTGTATGTTCTTATGACCAAGCAGTAGTAAGAATATTCAATAGGGCAAAATTTCCATCCATTGTTTTTCTTTCTTTCTTTCTTTGAGAAGAATTGTAAGAAAATTTTGTATGAGGCATATTCAGTGCACTTAATGTTGTTTATTTGTTTGTTTTTATTGCAGGGTGAAGGCCCCTCGAGGAGTACACTTTGACGATGAGGAAGACAGCAGTTAGACCTTTAGTCTATTTGACCGTAAGGCCTATAGTATCACTGGTCATGAAGTCCCCTGCTTCAACATTCATATGTTGGAACATACAATACAATGTAGTAATGAGATGTTGTAACAATGACAGAAAGATTGTCTCCCGTCCATTTTCTACTGAACGGACTTGTTAACTGGTCAATTATTCTGAACACATTGATATAGAATATAAATCACATGATGAAATGTCTACATGATATAAACACTAAATGAGATACAGGTACAATACAGTCTGTGGTGCCCTAAAGATATGGTCTTTGGGGTGCCCCAAGGTATGATCTTAGGACCACTGTTGTAAATAAATGATCTTTTAGCTGATGAAGACTTTTCATACAAACAGACTCATTTATTTGTTCATAATTGTCTCCTATGACATTATTTCAGCCTAATTGAAGATACATGTACATGTACTTTGAAGGTATCATTTGTCGGATAAAGACATTCTGATAATCATCTTCCATTCATGATATTGATTATAAAATGTTTTTTCAAGAGTTAATATTGTTTGGTTCAGATCAGCTAGATTATAAAATGAAGACCTCATCTTCACACTGAATCAGAAAATGATATCACAGATTTTAGGCAGTCTGCATACATGTAGTTTGATACATTGAAGATTTTTTTTACATAATCATTCAAACAAGTCTCCTATCATACCATTCCCCCCTTACATTCTGGTAGGCTGTCACTCTACACACACACACCAATCCAAATCAACAAATACACCAGTTGATTACAATACCTCTGTTATTTTTCTTTCATGGAGATATTTCGAAACAGTCATTTGATAACTCGTGCCATGCCATGCGCACAGAATTGGTAGCGGCTTCGCAGTTGAGCCTCCTGTTTCCAATTAGTTGGATCCGGGAGACCCCAGATCGAATCCCGGGAAGGGTATCCTTGTCGGAGCTGCACTGTCTTTCGGAAGAGACGAAAAATGGGGGTCCCGTTTTCGAGGAGGTGCCTCGAGTGTGTTACAACAGCCTCATTACTCACGTGGGTACCTACTGGCTGAAATAATACAACCTGGTGAATATCATTCATATGCTACAAAGATACTAGTTGTATCAAAAGTAGTTCACCACCCACACTAACTAGCCTTAGGCTATTGACAGGATCATCCTATCAACAGTGGAAAAATTCTCACTGTTGACAGGATCAACAGTAGCGTTACAAACTTATTCCACTGTAGACAGCATGATCCCGTCAGCAGTGCAATTTTTTCTACTGCTGACAGGATCATCCTGTCAGTAGCCACTTCCAAAATATTTTGACACAGCTCATTTCATAACTTGTAACAACCTGTCATAAGCATGGGATATTCGCTTTATATATTATGGTACAAAATATAATTTGCATCAAAAGTATTTCACCACCCACGCACTCACTAACTGACGTACAAAAAACAATGACGCAAACAGGTGGTGATGTCGTCATCGCTATCGTAAAATCCTGCCGCCAACCCGTCTTGTACATGCGCACTTGGTTTCACGGCCAAATTGTAAAGATTGTTCTTCGTAGCCAAAGCGATTTGTCGACGTGTAAAGCCGGATATCCACCCTTTTAAGCCGCCCAGAGGTCTATTTTCACCGTTATTTCTCGAACCAAGCTGCTGGGAGTTCTTGCCATGGACGGGAGGCTGCTAGGAGAAGTGAGAATCGCCGACGACAAGGATTTCTTGGACTTTAAACAGGCGTGTTTGAACCACGACAACGGCTGGGAGCAGAAGTATAACAAACACGGAACAGTTGTCTACGCCAAACTACAGGATGCGTCTTCTGTCAAACTCTTAAAGGTACAAAAATAAGAAATTTCCTTCGTTTTCCTTCACAATTTCCATACTGAAATGGGCTTTGCTATTATCAATTATATCGCAATAATGCACAAATGCATAATTTAAAAATGAGGGGGCGGGTCGCTCGGTTATGAATATTTGTCTGATGGCGATGTTGTAAAAAAAAAGATTTACATAAACCGTTATATTTGAATGAAAGATGAACCCAACACGTCAAGTTCACGGCCAAAAGCTCAGGGTTAGGTTTAAAAGAGGCAGACAGGAGTTTCTATTTTCTGCGGGGGGGGGGGGGGCGTCAGGTGTAACAACCACCTGTTAAATGCGCATGAACAGAGCTTAGGGTTAGGTCCGTCTTAGAAGAATCTTAAAGGTGGTGAATAAAAGAGAAGACGTTTTTTCATGTAAGATGTATATTAAACCCTTACATTGGTCCAAACACAATATCCGACATTCTAACATAAACATTGGAAATTCAAGGCATGCGATACCAGCAGTGCTGTCTGGGGTGACCATTGTATTGCAAGGGCCCATTGTCCAACAACCCATCTTGGCATTCATTCAAGAAATGTAGGAAGAGAAATCAAGGAGACCATCGGTGATAACAAGCTGCTGGGAGGCCCAATATCGAACTTCGCCTTCGTTTTTCCGACCCCTACCCACCTACCAAATATCATAAAGATCTATCCACAGCTTCTTAAGTTATGGTGTCCACAAACAAATAAACAAAACGAGTCTCAAAACTAACCACAAATGGCACCGAAAACTTAACCTTCTTGGAGTAAATTCATCTGTTTTCTTTAATCCCTGGTTGCAACACATGCATGATATAAAGTATAAACTGATCCCAGCTGTCCATCAAAATAATTCTATCAGCAGTTCAACCAATGAGAGCATGTCAATAAAATCTATGTTTTTGTTATGCTCTATGGGATCTCCATTCTATGTATAATTGACTAGGCCCCCAAGGACACTACTATTCCTGTGTGACAGGTTGATAATTGTGGTTAGACCAGAACTTAGGTCATCCACTTCCACCAGATGTTGCAGGAACAAAAGCCTTTAGGACTTGTGGAGATAGTAGTTGTAACATCTGTACAGTTATGTCCCTTTGAACAGTGCTCTTACAAGTATGCCTGTTATTATTACTGTAAACGCAGAAATGTTCTCGATGGTTTTATATTCACGGTTTTTGTGGTGAACTCTTTACCGCGAACTTAAAACCACTGAGAAAAGCCGTTCCATTGTGACTGTGTTGCTATTATTTTTTCAAACACGAACTCAAAACCACTGCAAACACTCCATTTTCCCCCAACCGTGAAATTAAATCCCCGCGAACATTTCTGCATTTACGGTACCTTCGGCAAGGAGGCTAACCTCCGACAGGGGTACTGTTTTTTGTTTTTATGTGTTTGCACCGGAAACTAAAGATCCTTTCGATGCATTTTTATGAATTATGGTATGTGGGTCGCTATTGAGGTCACAAAGAAACATGGATATTCCAGTCCCCCTAGCAGTATTTTCAGGTAAGGCAGCATTACAGGAAACACCCCTTTGTGAAAGTATTGCGATGTATTCACTTGTGGGAGGAAGATACAAATTACAATATAGCTGGGAACAGCAAAAGGAACTGGAGGATTACTACCTAATCTATGATGGCAAGTGCTATGGGATTAAGAAATTCACTAAAACTCTAAATACAATGTATTTCACGGAAGTATTAGATCTTTAAATTTCTTGTTGTAACAGTTGTGGAACCAAATTTTGGTGTTTATCAAAAGGATTATTTTCCAGTGCTGAAAAGCCGTTATTCCTAGGATGATTAATCGTAAGAACAACGTTTCCAAGAGAAATTCAAATGGTTTATTTGTTTGCAGATTTTTTACAATTCTGACGTGTGATCTTTCTGACAGGTTTCGGTGACGTACAAAAAAGTTTGTGCCGCCACTTTGTACGATGTTCTTCACGATCCTGACTACAGAAAAATGTGGGACCCAAATATGATGGACGCGTATGAAATCTGCCAACTAAACCCTAACAATGATGTAGGCTACTACTCATGTAAGTACCGCCCTAACAATGATGTAGGCTACTACTCATGTAAGTACCATCCTAACAATATGGTGTGGGCTACTAGTCATGTAAGTACCATCCGAACAATGGTGTAGGCTACTACTCATGTAATTAACATCCTAACAATGATGTAGGCTACTACTCATGTAAGTACCGCCCTAACAATGATGTAGGCTACTACTCATGTAAGTACCATCCTAACAACAGTGTAGGCTACTACTCAGGCAAGTAACATCCTAACAATGGTGTAGGCTACTACTCATGTAAGTACCATCCTTACAATGGTGTAGGCTACTACTCATGTAAGTACCATCCTTACAATGGTGTAGGCTACTACTCATGTAAGTACCATCCTAACAACGGTGTAGGCTACTACTCATGTAATTACCATCCTAACAATGATGTAGGCTACTACTCATGTAAGTACCATCCTAACAATGATGTAGGATACTACTCATGTAAGTACCACCCTAACAATGGTGTAGGCTACTCACGATCATGTAAGTACTAGTACCATCCTAAATATAATGTATGCTACTACTCATGTAATTACCATCCTAACAATGGTGTATGCTACTACTCATGTAAGTACCATCCTAGCAATATGGTGTAGGCTACTACTCATGTAAGTACCATCCTAACAATGGTGTAGGCTACTACTCATGTAAGTACCATCCTAACAATGGTGTAGGCTACTACTCATGTAAGTACCATCCTAACAACGGTGTAGGCTACTACTCATGTAAGTACCATCCTAACAATGATGTAGGCTACTACTCATGTAAGTAACAATTCCTAACAATGGTGTAGGCTACTACTCATATAAGTACCATCCTAACAATGATGTAGGCTACTACTCATGTAAGTAACATCCTAACAATGGTGTAGCCGTGTAGGCTACTACTCATGTAAGTACCATCCTAACAATGATGTAGGCTACTACTCATGTAAGTACCATCCTAACAATTATGTAGGCTATTACTCATGTAAGTACCATCGTCCTAACAATGATGTAGGCTACTACTCATGTCATGTAAGTACAGTGATCCTAACAATGGTGTACTGCATGTAAGTACCATCCTAACTACAATGTAGGCTACTACTCATATAAGTATGAGTACCATCCTAACAACGGTGTAGGCTACTACTCAATATGTAAGTAACATCGATTCCTAACTATGGTGTAGGCTAAGTTACTCATGTAAGTACCGTCCTAGCAATGGTGTAGGCTACTACTGCAGGTAAGTACTGTCCTAACAGCAATGTAGGTTACTATGTAGTACATAGCTACAAATGTAAAGTGATATGTGTGTGATCCGTGTAGTGTTGCTTTTGATTCTGCAGGGAGATGTTCCCCTCCGTTAAAGAACCGTGACTTTGTCACTCTAAGATCCTGGCTGGAGACTGGAACAGAATACATGATCATCAACCATTCTGTCAATCACCAGGTAAGTTACTGTCAATTACAGGGGTTACAATAAAGCTGATTATGCGACTGTCAGTTACTGTTTAACTTAAGTTGCTGACGGCTGCATTTCAGTACTGATACTGATAGTAGATGCTAAATTAGCAAATGACATAATGGGTTAGGTAGGTCTTTGTAATTTCTGCTACTGACAAAAAAAAGCTGCCCAACATTTGACAACAGGTAAATGTGTAAATGTGTGTGTGTATATTTGTGTGTGAGTGTGTGCATGACTTATGTTATAATATTTGTGTGTGAGTCAGTGTCTAGTAAATGTTTGTTTGTGTGAGTGTGTGCATGTGTATATGTTTGCTTGCATGTGTGTGTGTGTGTGTGTGTGTGTACTTGTGTGCATGTGTCTGTGTGCATGCATGCATGTGTGAACATGCAGCTATAATGACCATGAGTTAAGTACATTATCATTTTTGGCAACCACAGAAAATGTCGCAAAACAAGGCTAATATATTGGGCATCTCCCTGCTGGCTGTTTGACTGTACATGTATACGTATGTTGACCTTGACTAAAGTACATTGTGGTTTTTGCCCCCCCCACAGAAAGTGCCACCTAAGAAGGGGTTTGTACGAGGCATCTCCCTGTTGTCGGGATACTTGATACGACCCCTGACCTCCGACAGCTGCCATTTTACATATCTGACACAGATGGACCCTAGAGGTGAGTTTAACGCTCTATTTAGGACAGTTTCATTATTTGTGATTTCACATTGATGTCTTAGTTTACTGTGAGGTTATGGAGTAAGGGAATAGTGCTGATCTATCTGCATTATAGTCAATCTATGTAAGACATCGGAGCCATATACATGCAGGACTCAACATTCATTTTTGGAAATAGGTGTACTGGTCCACCTAAGCTAAAAATTTAGGTGCACGGAAAACAGGTTAACAATGATAGAATAACGTACGTAGTCCACAAGACCTGATCACAAACCTTTTGGGTCCCTTCATAGGTTTAGTCTGAAAATACTGTATAGCTGAAATTATGAGCAAATGGAATACAACTTATGGTTTTGTAATTTTTCTGTTACTTAACTATTATACCTATACAAATATGTAAGGACCTGGTGCACAGTCAAAAATTATGTACACAGCTACTAACTTGGCTTGTTCATATTTCTGCAGGATCCCTGCCAAAGTGGGTGGTAAACAAAGCAACACAATTCTACGCTCCGAGAGTAAGTTACTTCAGTCTGTTCTTAGCAATGTGTGTGTGTGGGTTTGCATATATGTGTATAGTATATTTGTGTGTCACTGTGTGTGTAACTATGTATTTATATATGTGTTGGTGTATAAGTATGTGTGTCTGTTAGTATGTGTGGGTGTATGAACGTGTTTGCGTGTGTTTCTGCTCAAATATTATTTTCGTAGAGATTTTGTCTCGTAGAAGTTATTGAAGGTTTTTTTCCGGTGTTTAAAGTCCGCAGTCAAAATACTGCTGACTACCACAGAAAACACTACAGTAACTGTAAATATTTCAAGATCTAGAGTGAATGTTTTGTACCATCTTGTAGATGATGCAGAAGATCCAGAAAGCTGCCATGAAGTACCCCGCGTGGAAGTCTCAGCACAAACCATCGTTCAAACCGTGGCTCTACCCGGAACAGATCACCGTCCCCAGGGTCAACTACGACGACCTTTCGCCCGTGATCCTCGCGGCCCTCCCAGACTCCAACAGTGACATCATGGAGGAGATGGAAGCTCTCGAAGAAGACTTCAAGGACGAAAACTTCGTAAAAGATGAAGACACGGAACCAGCATAGCCGCTAGTTAACCTAAGTTAGCCTAATTTCTTTTTTCAGAACAATAGTCCTGCCAAGGGCCTTGAAAGCATTTTAAGAACGATAACAAAAGCAATGAAACGTGTTTAAGTATATCTGACAACTTGGGTCAAGTCTGGCTTGATCTTCCTGTAAGTTTATATCTTCCATATATGGAGTTTTTGCCTCTGAGAAACAAGTTATCTTCCATATATGGAGTTCCTGCCTCTGGGTGTGAAGGGTTCCATGTATGGAGTTTTTGCCTCTGAACAACAAGTTCTTCCATATATGGAGTTTTTGAGAAACAAGGCTTCCATATATGGAGTTTTGATAGAAACAATGCTACCATATATGGAGTTTTGAGAAAAAATGCATGTATGGAGTTTTTGAAAGACTACACTTCCATGTATGGAGTTTTGAGAAATACTACTTCTATATATGGAGTTTTGGAAAACAAGGCTTCCATATAAGGAGTTATGAGAAACAAGCTTCCATATATGGAGCTTTTTTTAGACACAACACTTCCATATATGGAGTTTTTATCTCTGAAAAACAAGTCTACATGCCAGTGGGACCATTAAGGCTGCATCACTGACAGTACATTCCACTGAAACTAGCATGGATATTCCTGGCAAACATATTATACATTCCTACAAACTCTTCTGACTGTGCCCATTCCATATGTGGAATCCATGCATGTTAACATTCCCACACATCTGGTTGGAAAAGCCATTCTTCCAGCTACTACAGACTTCCATGGAACATGAGTTTAGTTTACATGGAAAACAAAAGCTCCATGTGTGTAAGGCCTAAGAAAATTGATGTTGTGTTTCTGATCACAGTCCTGAAAAAATTAGTTTTTTTAGAATTAGTATTTTTTTCCAACAAATACAGTTTAGGCCACACCAATTATATTTGTTGATTCTCAGATTTTTTAGAAAAAAAAATTGGAGTGACAGGGAAAAAAAATTGAATTTTTTGTGTGTGAATAGTCTGGGGTGATGATAAGGGTTCACATAACATAAAGAATAAGAGGAGAATTATTCCAATTTCAGCTTTGTATGGCTCATTTTATGCAATGCACCCCTTTCTTTAATCTAGTACTATAATTTCAGAAACAAAGTTACCTTTTGCCATGTAATTTATGGATCGATATTGAGAAATAGTTTTGATAAATGAAAAACTATAACTTATGATAAAATGTGACCCCACTTTTTAGGTATGTGCAGGCCTTTATAATCTATTTTGGTGGCTATTAAGTTTTACAACTGAACAAGTAGTGAAATCGTGAGTAAAAATTTGTAAATGGGAATTTTTTTCAAAAATGGGAAAAACAGGAGAGGCTATTCCGAGAAGCAAGAAAAAAAATGGTGTGGCCTTAACAATAGAACACTGAAATGCATCAGTACACTCAGTCTGGTATTTTCAACTTGTTCAGTCATTATTAAAAGATGTACATTGTACAAGGCTTAGCACAGTTTTCTGTTGCAACATTGGATTTAGAAGAACATGTTGGAACATGATTCTACAATGTTTTCCTCACTCTGCTTCGGGTTCAGAAAGCAGAAACGCAACATTAAATTCCTACGCCTTAGTTCAATACCAGGACTGTCTCCAGGACTCATTTCTCCGTCCTGGGACTGCTTGTTGGAACGGACAAAAATTTCACCCTGGCCATAAAAAAAATCATCTTCTGAATCATGACATGAAGTTTTTAAAAGGTAATTTTGCAACTGGTAAAGAATTGATGGCAAAAATCAATTTGGGCTCCCAAACAATGAGTGGAATGGGGAAAAAAGTTGAAGCTGGAGACAGCCCTGTTTAATACATTGGTAATACATTGTAATAATGGATAAGGAAAGGGAACTGTTCATGAGAGGCGTTGAACAGACATTTTGTACTCTATGCAAGGGGTTGTTATGAAGAGACAAGAACAGGTGTGTTCTTTTGTTGGAACGTCAGACGTAAAAAGTGTCCTCATGTTTACTACCACACCTAAACGACCACTTACAGGGCGTTATCGTGTCCTGCTAGAGGGAATTATCACGTGCCAGTATGGGTTTGTAAATTGTAGGGCATTATCGTGGCCCTCTTTAGGTTTTTATGATAATTATGCCCCCCACTACAGGTTTATAATCGTGATGCCATGCTACAGGTTTGTTAAGAAGGGCGTTATCATTAGGGGTTTGTTATGACATGTCACATGTCTTGCTACAGGTTTGTTAGGAAGGGTATTATCATGTCTCTGTAGGTTTGTTAAGAAGGGTATTATCACTAGGGGTTTGTTATCATGGACATGTCACATGTCGTGCTACAGGTTTGTTATGAAGGGTATTATCATGTCCCTCTACAGGTTATAAAAGGGCATGGTTATGGACCACTACATATTTGTATTGTACGGCTTCATTTCATTCCGCTTCAGGTTTATAATGGGAAGGCATCATAATGTATTGCTATAAAAGGTTTTGTGGGAAAATTATTATGTTCCACTACAAGTTTATAGTGGAAACTTTAAGGCATTATCAGGTTTATTAGGAAGGGCATTAAATGTTCCACTCTAGGTGTATGATTATTATCATGCCTAATGCTAAAGGTTTGTAATAAGATTTAGGCCATTATTTTCTTCCACTACAGGTTTGTGATTCTAGGGCATTATCGTGTGCGTATGTAGTGCTAGGTTTTATGTGTGTTTTTTTCTTGTTTCCTTTTTAAAAAAATCAAAAGTGGTCAATACCTATGAATGGGTACAATCATGAAAGAGCTTTGACAACTTGCCACTGTTTGGGAACATTGGAATCACTATGGCAATGCTTCAGAGTTTCTCAAATTTAAAGTACTGTATGAAATCATTTTGCCAAATTGAGCCCTGATGTTTCTATTCCCCATTCACATATAAGCTGTTAGATGTGTTGTAAAAACAGGCTTGTCTCAAAAAGGTTTCTTTGAGTTTGAGGTACAAGAAAAGGGTGTAACAAAATGGTATGTCTTTTGTTTTTGGAGGACATCTTGCCAAAGGGTTGTTGACTTCATCAACATAGTTTGGACTTTGTTTGGGATACATGAAAAATACTGCAGTTAGAAGAAGGAGAGACTGAAACTAGTTACCGTGAAATGCGTGAATTGATTTAAGTTCGGAAGAACTTAATTTTGTGGTAGAATGTTGTATTTTAAGTATGCGGTTGAAACCCAACAGTAGTGACACATGTTAAGTGTTAAAGCAATGGGAAGACCACCTGCAATGACCTGTTTCTTTTCTTAAACTTTTCGTTCTCGTTTCCAACTACAAATGGAGAAATTCTGCACAATGTCAGATCTCTGCTATCTAATCAAGTACAGTAGTCTTGACCTTGTAACTAAACACTTATAAGCACAAGTTCTGTTGAAGCAATATAGCCGGTGTAGAACTTTCTGATTTTGTCTGAAAGCGTAGCTCAGGTAGTTAGATGAGCATGAGGTTATGTGTGAGGAATTCCTTTGTTGTTTGTGCACACATTTACCTGCCATCCTGGGTGTACCCACTAGGTGGTGTACCCACTAGGTTGGGTGTACCCAGTAGTCTGGGTTTGCCCAATATCCTGGATGTGCCCAGTAGGCTGGGTGTACCCAATATCCTGGGTGTATCCAGTAGCCTGAGTTTGCCCAATATCCTGGGTGTACGTACCCAGTGGCCTGGATGTACCCAATATCCTGGGTGTATCCAGTAGCCTGGGTATATCCTGTAGCCTGGGTGTACCCAATGTCCTTGGTGAATCCAGTAGCCTGGGTGTACCCAATATCCTGGGTGTATCCAGTAGCCTGGGTTGGCCCATTGAATACCGTGGGTTTTTAAATATCCTGGGTGTATCCAGTATCTTGTGTTTTTCCAGGCCAATATCCTGGGTGTACCCAATAGCCTGGGTGTACCCAGGCGCTTGGGTGTATCCACTCACTGTAGCCTGGGTGTACCTGATATCCTGGGTATACCCAATAGCCTGGGTGTACCTGGCATCCAGGTGAGAATATCAACAAGGGGAGTGTAGGTATTTATTTCATATGCTGCATGTTTGATGTCAATTATATATTACACCAGCACAATAATGTTTGAAAATGTTATGATATTTCCTCATACACCAAAATGACATATAAACATGTATATACAAAAGATATAATATATATTGTGATATAAGCGTTTTGTGTGTATCGAAATGGGTACATTTTAAGGTACACTTTATAGCCGTATGTGTTAGAAGGTATGGTATCAAAATCTGAGTTTTGTTCTCATGTAACCTATATCCGTTTTCTTCTCGTTCAAGAATTAAAGAGGTTTCAATTACCTATGGTTGTCTCATATGTTATAAAACAGAATATATGATATGCTGGGGGTAGTACTGTGTATGGCAGTTTCTCTGAGCTGCCTTACGCTAGTGACCTTTATTCGTTGCGTTTTTCGGAAAGAGTCGATTGACACCAATCTGACCAAAAAAAGACATGTCTTTCTGTTAAATGCCAATTTAATAGTTTACCGTTGTCAGTAGTTATGTTATACATGTTATATCCTCTCTCTAGTACTGTTAGTACAAAAATGTATGGCAAATTTGAAACACCAACCGTCGCGTTGAAAACGATCGCGTTCTTGGAGGGGGTAACTTTTATCCGTTATAACTATCTTGCTACTGATCACCTTTATGTTTTACCTTTCTTGACTTGAAGACAGTGCTAAAGATATAGATTTGTCCGAGTAAAAAGAAATGACAACAAATGCAGTAGAGATTTAGCAACAAAATGATGTTGTGTTAGTAGACCGTCACGTGAGTAGTAGTAGGTATACAACGAATAATTATAAAGGTCAACTAGCGTTACACAACTTCTGTCTCAAGCACATTTTGTTTCAATTTTCTTATTACTTTTCTATTCAGGTTATTTGAAAAGCAGTGCGAGGAAAAACTTAACTTACATGATAAAAGTACATCAGGTCATTTTTGAGAAAGTTATTTTTAATCTTTAATACGCTAGTCAATTGATATCTCAAAATGAGAAACATGTAAAATAGTTATCAAAAGCAATTTTGACAACTCGAGATTCCATTCAGTATTTGGAGATTCCGTATATTTGGAGATTCCATCCAGTGTGAAGACCACTGCCTAGGATATGAGTTTGGTGGCGGTCAGCAGCAGATCAGAACTTTCCCGTCATCATCGCAACAAACTCTGAAATCGATCAGCAAACACGGGTTATTGCACTTCCTTCGAATTTACATGGCAGAAGTTTGCCCAAAGGTTTCAGAAATGCTTCAATTCATAAAATATATTCTTCAGAGCCCTATGTTTGCCCAGGCCAATCGAACCCATTGGTGCCCAGGTAAGATAACTGAACGTTTGGGCCCAGATCTAGAGGTGCCTAAACGGACCCATGACTGCAAGGACGAACCCGTGGGTTTGCAAATGACCCATGAGTAGGGGTGGGTACCGGTACAGAAAATTCAGGTCCAGGTCCAGAGGGTCAGGTCTAGGTCCGGACTTGTACCTGATTAAAGTAGTATCGCAGTACATGATATTTTGGAGAGCGAGACACAAGTAAAGGTCTCTGTGAGTCCTACAAATTATGTTCGAATTGTATGTTAGAATAATGTGATTATTCTCGGTGCACACTAATGTGCACTCGCCGTCTGTTGACTCATCTACATATGATTAACAGCTATTTTTAACGTCTTCGAAAAAGGAAACCACGACTCGTTAAATCTGCTTATTTTGTATTAGACCGGTTATGTGTGACCGCCTGCTGGTAGCCAGGTACTGTGAATTTTCTAATCGGTCCATAGGCCGGTCCACTGATTTTTTTCTGGACCGTTTTTTTTTTTGGACCGGTCCATAAGAAAATACCGCTTTTGTACCGGTACGCGGTACCGGTACCCACCCCTACCCATGATCATGAGTACTCCATTAGACCCAGGGCTGTCTGGATGAACCCACGGTTTTGTAAGTAACCCATGAGCACTCAAACAGATCCATTAGGAACCCATGGGTTTGAAAGTGACCCAAGGTACTCAAACAGACCCACTACTGCCTGAACAAACCCGGGGGTTTGTAAACAACCCATGACTACTCAGATGCACGGCTGTGGGTTTGTAAATGACCCAGGAGTAACTCGAACAGACCCAAGTTTTGTATATTTTACAGGCCGTTTAATTTAGTTGAACTGAAATTTTGAACACCCTCTTCCATCCCCGGGTACATTATTTTGTCTCACCGTCGAAGTTGATCTGTCCGTCCCCGTCCGTGTCCACCGCCTCGATCATCTCATCCACGTCATCCAGGGACATCTCATCGTCAAGGTTCTTCATGATGTCACGAAGTTCCTCCGCACTGTAAAACAACAGTTCAGGCTGTACCAACAACGTACGTATATGTATATATATACGGTAGAGATTGGAATTCAGGAGAATCTGGAATTCTCCTAGCAGAGATTGGAATTCCAGTCTCTGCTAGGAGAATTCCAGATTCTCCTGATTTCTCTTCTGTGACATACACATGTCCATAACCATATCCAGTTAGATAGCCGACTCAGTAACCGATGGACATAGCCTCGACCAGGTTCTTCATGATGTCCCGAAGTATTTCAGCACCAGCTGTATAACAACAGGTCAGGCTGCACGAACAACTTACATAACGGTTACCATAATCTAATCAGGTACCTAAACGAACTACCGGATATCGCCTCACCTAGGTTCTTCATGATGTCGCGAAGTTTCTCCGCACTGTAAAACAACAGGTCAGGCTGTACTATCAACATTCATGACTATTACTCAGTTGGGTACCTTCCCGTTCGCTTCACTCACTCGGTGGTTTATTCGGTGCTGGTGGAAGGGCCTGTACGCCCCTTTTCCGGAAAGCGAAGGTAGCTAATCTAAATTCCAGTGATTCGTAGGGAACGCTGTCTCATTCACGTAATTCATAGTGAAATGCCCAAATATTGCGAAAGTGTATTCATTGATCTAAGCGTAATACTTAAAGGTTCTTCTGAAGTCAGCATACGGCGGTGTCGGAATTACCATCCTGACCCTGTCCCCTTATTTCATGACCCTTTTCTTCATTCGCCAGGTAAGATCATGTATCAATGATTAACGCACACGAGAAAGCCGTTTGTATAACCAGATGATAAATGATGATAAAACTGTTGCCATGATAAGTGATTATCCCACCTGATAAAACCGTTGCCATGATAAGTGATAATCCCACCTGATAAAACCGTTGCCATGATAAGTGATATCCCACCTGATAAAACCGCTGCCATGATAAGTGATAATCTCACCTGATAAACCCGTTGCCATGATAAGTGATAATCTCACCTGATAAAACCACTGAAATGATAAGTTATAATCCCACCTAATAAAACCATTGCCATGATAAATGATAATCCCACCTGATAAAACCGTTGCCATGATAAGTGATAATCCCACCTGATAAAACCGTTGCCATGATAAGTGATAATCCCACCTGATAAAACCGTTGCCATGATAAGTGATAATCCCACCTGATAAAACCGTTGCCATGATAAGTGATAAACCCATTCCCACCTGATAAAACATTTTGTCGTGATAAGTGATAATCCCATTCCCACCTGATAAAACCGCTGCAATGATAAGTGATAATTCAACCTGATAAAACCGTTGCCATCATAATCATAGCTTGCCGTGATAAGTGATAATCCCACCTGAAAAAACTGCTGCCATGATAAGTGATAATCTGACCTGATAAAACCGTTGCCATGATAAGTAATAAGTGATAATCCCCGCACCTGATAAATCCGTTGCCGTCCTTGTCGAAGACCCTGAAGGCCTCGGCGATCTCCTGCTCGCTGCTGTGGGATTCCATTTGCTCAACCATCATGTCCAGGAACTCCGGGAAGTCGATCTTGAACTTTCCTGGAACGCACACGCAAAGTTAGAGTGTCTTAGAAGTCCATGTAGGCCTTTCTTCAAGAAACACAAGCTTAGAATTCAATCTTGGGTCTTCTTGAACAAAATCCTTAATTGTTCATTAGGGTTCCATGGATCCAATAACGCAAGGAGTTTTCAATCAGGTTGAAACCTCCTTTAAGTAACACAGGGTGTAGATTTCCTGACGAACCAACCAGTAAGTGTACGATTACGTTTGACCCAGAGCAGCTATAGGCCCCGCTTATTGTTGAGATATATATATGAATATCAATGAGTGGTTATGATGACACAGAGAGGCAGAATCTGGGTGGGTCCATTCGTAATGCTATGGTTACTAGTCTATTGGAAAAGGGGACCCGCGCCGGGTAGCTTGTGGGCTTTTTTGCACTTTCGGGCGTGACCCCTAAGTGGCCCCGTGGGACTACCTTTGGGAGCACGGCCGGGCCCCAGCATTTTTTAATTCACAGCTAAAATCAACCCGGGACCCGGCCACAAATAAGCTAACCGTAAAAAAAAAAAGATGTACCTACCCCTTTAGTTCTCACCTGCACCTACACCCACCAGTCTACCTCCACCAGTTCTCATTTGCGCCTACCTCTACCTGCCCCCGGTTCTTATCCGTACCTATTCCCTTTAGTTCTCACCTGCGCCTATCTCCACCTGGTTGATCATGGCGTTGAGCTCTGGCTCGGTGGGATTCTGTCCCAGGGATCTCATGACGGATCCGATCTCCTTTGTTGCGATCAGACCGTCACTGTCCTTGTCGAAGGCCACAAACGCGTCCTTGATTTCTGGACATAGGACAACATAATTTTCTGCAATGGGTAAACTATAACTCTATTGACTATTGACATAACAAAAAGAGGCTGTTGGCTGTAAGATCCGTTTCTAACAACAATAACGAGAGTTCGGAGACCTCAAACCTCCATAGAATATATTATGCAAATTAAAGGCCCACATTTGAATAATTTATATTCAACTTTGTATATTTACATAGTTGCAACTAATGGGTCAGCATTCAGCAAGTAATTTTCCGAAAATGGTGCGTAAACAAGATAGAGAGGATTCCGTTGGGGTTCTACTAAACTAGACAGTATTCTTGTGACTTTTAAACAGTTTTATAATCACTCACCCTCGATCTGTTCGTCTGTCAAGTGTTCGACCTGAGGAAAAACAAAAACAAGTAGACATACGTGGAGGGAGTCAGTCAGTTGTACTCTATATTTTGAAGAAGAGGGTTAGTAAAAGTACACCTCGACGTTTCGTTTCACGTCTGTCAAGAATGTATATCTGAAACTGTCTATTGTTAATTTACACTGTTTAGTTGAATTTTTATATTTGAAGCTGCGTTCAAACTAACAGCACAGTTATACATTTGTCGTAGGTTGCTGTAACTTGACAGAAACAACCACCGACAAGACAGCCTTTTCTGACTAACAAGGCAGCTGCAGTTTCTACGACATATGCAAGACTGTCCAAAGACAGTTTGCAATCGTCGTACGACGTATATGACCGGGCCCTTACTCTGTTTTCATCGCAAGCAAACATATAGAGAGCTAGTGTCCTGTCGCATTCCTGTATGATCATATTCAAGGCTATAACCAACACTCTCACGCCATGCATTCAGCTACTATTGCGAGCTTCGTCACTTGTTCATGCGTAACATCTACTAACATAATTCCACTAGGGTACATAATTCCGCCACCCTGAAAAGATACGTCCAAACAAATCTCCAAGCCAACGTCCACCAGTTGATACCGGCACTCCTGTATATCTAAACTGTGCATACCTAGGGATTGCTGCACTAGATATCTCTCAAACCCACTGTTTGCGGATATATTTTACCCGGCGGATTAATGTTGATGGATGTTAATAGGCATTCTATTGAGTCACTCATGTGTTGTTCAAAAGGTGGTTATACGTTTGTACTTTGCTTATTCTCAAAATATGAACAAGATGCAATAAAATGCCCTTCTGGTCCAAGCCAGTCGCTGCCATGCCATATTTTATTGCAGGAAGAGTTGAAATAAAAGTTATCTTACCATGGCGTGCGCACACACCCGCTTCTCGAACTCCCAATACTCGGCGTTCTTGCAGAGACAAGTGCACAGCCCGGTCACCAAGTCCACAATAGTTTCTACGCATCTCAGCATGCGGTGGTATAATTACAAGTCCTGTTGTATTTGAGAACAAAAGGGAAAACTCCGCCCAGACCACTTTGTTAAATTAAAAGTATGAATTATTAAGCGTGTGGAGGAATGTTCATGACGTGACGGTGAGGATGTATGGGAGAGTTGATTTTATGTAATTAAAGCCCGTGTGCTTTGATTGGTCAACCATTAATGTGACGTCACACAAGCCGCGCGCATTTCAGTTCATACTCGGGAGCACCTGTTACATTAATTTGATGTAATTAAAGCCAGAATGCTTTGATTGGTCAACCATTAATGTGACGTCACGCAAGCCGCGCGCATTCCCGCTCATGCTCGGGAGCACCTGTTACATTTGCATGTCACAGACACATAAACCTTTTTTTTTAATTCTTGTTTTTGGCGATATTGATTTGAATATATGGATAACATCATCTGGGAACCCCAAAACTGATGCGAGCGTACGAATAAAATAAAAAGTTTTCTAAAAACACCCGTTGAATTCGTTATGAAATCTACGTGGTCAGGAAGGCTGAATAAATAGTACTTAACACACAGATATGGTATACCAAATATTGGATTATTCATTTTTGGTCTCTCACGTCTTCCCCTTTGATTTTGGCATTGTAGACATATGTATCCGTTTTCTGAAATATATTTTTGGAATTTATGCCATATATTTTGTAGATTTTTTGCACGGTCTACAGTAAATTAGAAAACTTTTTTAGGAAATGGACGAAAATTGATGCGCACGCGGATGTCATCCATATAATCAAAACAGCATGGCCTTATCATTATTTTGTTTATCCTTTTTTTTTCCATTTTGTACTTTCTGGCCGTCGCACTGCCAAAGGCTGCTTGGCTATTTTGAGTCCCGAGCGGTCCCCGGGCCCGTTTGATTTTGATTTAGACCTAAAGCCCACTTCTTACTTGTACGTATATACGAGACCGCATGAGTTGCGTATTAACATGTTTTTAGCCCCTGTCACACTTGTGCGTATACGCAAGCCCGCATGAGTTGCGTATTAGCATATTTTTGGTTTGGGCTAAGTTTGCAGCCGAATAAGTCATGTCTTAGGTCCGATAACCAGGCTGCACAACGGTGGGTCAAAGCAGAAAACAACTTCTTCCCCACAAACTTTACTTAAACCAAATAAATGTTGATGCGCAACTCACACGCACTTGAATATACTCACAAGTGTGACAGGGCCCTAATATCAGTCTACGTCCCGGCGAAGAACACACCCGATCCAAGCCAAAAAAGTGAAAACATCGACAGGCGTCAGTTTGGAATATTGAGTGGATGCGAATCATATGCAAGCTGTTATAATTAGATATAATTATATTTCAGAGTTATAACTAATATGTTCAATAACCACTGCACGAAATGGCCACGTATCCTGACGGATCCGACGTATCCGGAATCGGGCCTCATGGCGTTTCCGAGCGAATCCGGAAAAATCCCAGTTCACTGCTCGGATACTGAAGTGCCCGCAGATCCGACCAATTCCGACGCCGTATTCTTCTGGATTCGTGATGCGCCTCGGATACCCGAAGATATTTGCGCGGATCCCTCGTTTTTTGATATTTGGAATGTTCGGATTGTTTGTATGTCGGTAGTTGCTTCGGATCCTGACGAATAAATACACACGGCACGGCATGATCTCATTTCCTGACGAATCCAGCAGATCCGGAATTGCGCATCATAGCAGATACGGAACGTTTCCGATTAGATCCGATGCACCTCAGATCAGACAATTCCGGCGCCGTATACGTCTGGATCCTTCATACGTTTCGGGTACAGATACGGAACGTTTCCGAGCAAATTCAGACAATTACCAGGTACACCTCAGATCCGGCAATTCCGACGCCGTATACGTCTGGATCCGTGATGCGCGTCGGATACCTGAGGATATTTGCGCGGATCCTTCGTTTCTAGATATTTGTCAATATGGCAGAGATGTTCGGATTGTTTGTCGGTAGTTGCTTCGGATCCTGACCAACAAATACACACTGCACGGCACGCGGCATGATCTCAGATCCTGACGAATCCAACAGATCCGGAATTGCGCATCATAGCAGATACGGAACGTTTCCGATTTGATCCGATGCACCTCAGATCCGACAATTCCCGCGCCGTATACGTCTGGATCCTTCATATGTTTCGGGTACAGATACGGAACGTTTCCGAGCAAATTCGGACAAATACCAGGAACACCTCAGATCCAGCAATTCTGATGCCGTATACGTCTGGATACGTTTCGGGTACAGATAAAATATCTACTCGGATCTTTCATTTTTTTATGTATTTGCCAATATGTTAGAAGTTCAGATTTGCCAATATGTTAGAAGTCATGAGCTGTCTCGGATCCTGACGTGTACGGAACACGGATTCGTGTCGGATATCCAAATTACCCACAAGACACTTCTGGGCGCGACAAACGTTAACGGTTTTCTTTCGGTTAACAGCACAGACAAGAACGGCGTTTCATCACCTTCTGTGCTTAACATGGCATCGCCAGAGTCTACCATGGTCGACCAGTGATTTTTGAGTGACTTGAGAGTCGAAGGGAATTCGGTGTAAACTCAAACGCGCACGGAATTGCGACGTTGTCTTCTTCGTGCATGCAATATTCGTCGCCCCCCTCCCCCCTTGTAAACGCTGGTAGGGAGTTGATTCATCATTTTGAGGGACTGCCCTTTGGTAAGTACAAATTGAAAAATTCCCGTTTCTAACTAGTTTTGACGTCAGTTATCCTCCTATTGTGGCTTGACATATCATCGCATTCGCATGACCATAAGAATTCTCCAGCCGACCTGCCCTCTTACGGCGTTAGGATCTCGGAAATTTAAAATTTCAATTTGTTCATTCTTGCCAATGGTCATCAGACATGTGTGTCTGGTTAACGTTTCAGATACAAAATAGCAAGCAGTGGAGGGAAAGATAATTAAAGATATGGAAGGGAAGAAAATGTCATAAGTATTTGTCCCACAAAGATCCCACAGTTTGTGGATAGTGAACTAGAACTTATAAGGAGGCAGTAGTGTGCCTCAGTGATTATTTCATTCAGTTATAGCTGTGCATGTTTGATCAATATCATATTCAAGTTATAGATGTAAGTTTTACGTAGTCAATTCAACGATGCCCAGATTCATTTTTTTACACATGCGAGTATGTGATATGTTTAATATTTGTCATTGTTTCCATTTATATATATATATATCCAGTACAGCATCGGCAGATACTTCCTTCACAAATGCAGCACATATTGTGAGGACCTTGGCTGGGAACAAAGCAATCAACTGTCAGATGCTCAGCTGCTGAGTACCTCAGGCTCCTTTGGTAAGTCCATCATCGGTACACTTCAATGTTAGCTGAGAGAGGCATGATGGATATCCATTGTCCCGTGTTTTTTGTAGCTGCTGTGATGAAACGAAGCCCATGCCAAAATCATGTGACATGTTCCTTAAATACGTGAATTGATATTTATTCATCATTTGGTTTTATCATATAGGAACTGGTTCATCACAAGATGGACTCCAAGCTGAGTCCAACATGCAGATACAGAAGAAATCAGCCTTGCCTGTCCCTTACCAAGAGTGCATGGAAGAAGTGAACTCAGATGTAGTCAGAGAATGGGGAGAGGACGATTATACACATGCAGTTCCACGGCATATGCTACTTACGTTTAAAATGTGGCGTGTCATCATGGGAGTTCTTCAGACAGTATAATGTTACTTTCTATTTTCAACCTCTGTATTTGAAACAATTGTATCTGATGGCTTTTAGACGAAGAGCTGGCCACAAATAAGGCTTTTATTACTTTAGTGGAATATTTAGAACATGTAGATGATTTTGGTCCAAGGGCACTATACAGTAGTAAATATTACCACAATGTTGTGATGGTGTTAATTGTAATACATTTCATAATTTTTCAGAACATTGTGCTTGCACAACCCCAATTTACCGACATTAACCTGCATATGCAGTGGTGCTTTGAGTATGTGGATGTCCCTCAGCCTGTCTCAAATGAAATGGATCATTTAGCCACATAGTACTTCCGTATTGTATTGTATTTGATAGTTTTTGAACTTAGAAATACATTATGTTGAGATATGAAATGATACATATGTTACATACAGGCTTTCCCAAACTTCCTGTCATTCAAAATGATGTTTTGGGTATAGTTAAATTAGGAATGGAAGCACTTAGTCGGATCCGTTACGGATTCGTTGTTTTGTCCACCTGTATCCGTCAGTATTCACCATTTTCTTCAAAATACAGAAAAATCCCTGTACGCATCCGTCAGGATCTGTGGCATTTCCGTACAGTGTACGGCTCCGTATTCGTCGAAAATCCCTTACTTTCGGATTCTTCAGGAAATATTCCATATACCGGTGCGGAAATAGTCGGATACGTTACACGAATCCGTCAGTATCCGTCAGTATCCGCCAAAAATACAGAAAAATTCCTGTTCGTATCCGTCAGGATCGGTGGCATTTCCGTACAGTGTACGGCTCCGTATTCGTCGAAAATCCCTTACTTTCGGATTCTTCAGGAAATATTCCATATACCGGTGCGGAAATAGTCGGATACGTTACACGAATCCGCATGTATCCGTCAGTATCCGCCAAAAATACAGAAAAATTCCTGTTCGTATCCGTCAGGATCGGTGGCATTTCCGTACAGTGTACGGCTCCGTATTCGTCGAAAATCCCTTACTTTCGGATTCTTCAGGAAATATTCCATATACCGGTGCGGAAATAGTCGGATACCTTACACGAATCCGCATGTATCCGTCAGTATCCGTCAGTATCCGACAAAAATACAGAAAAATCCCGGTACGTATACGCCGGGAAACGAGGCCATTTCGTGCAGTGAACCTTAGAAGGCTGTATACTCTGTAAAAACGTATATTTCATTGAGTTAAACTTTTTTTATAAAGGTAATCAAAAACTGTAATTAGTGTCACAAGCACTTTGATATTCGTTATCTTCTATTTTAAGGGTAATCCATACGATTCCTTGCGTTGATATCTAACTCTTTACCAGTCAGGTGTCAATAGATCACAATAATAACATGCCAGGGAGTTGGGTCACGTCTTCCTCCCCTCCTTCTTCCTTTTCATCACCATCACTGTCATTTCTAGACGCTGACACATGTGCAGGAACAGTAGGTATCGTGGGTTCTATGTCCTCAAGCTGAATGGCAGGTTGGTCATTATCTGGGATATCGTCCGATCCGATCAGCGTGGAAAGATGCCACTCAAAGTCGTTGGGTTCGTCCTTTCTTTGCGATCGGGCATCTTTGATCCACCTGACAGCTGCAGTTGGTACAGCTGCAGCTGTAGCTCTGTCAGATGTCGACTTGGGGCTGGGGTTGGGTAGAGGTTGGAGTTCAAGTCTCGTCGGCTGTTGATTGGACGGGGTTAATTCTGAGTGGTGGACGGGCTGTCCTCGGGTCGTGGTTACCTCTGATGAGCGGTGGACAGGCTGTTCTCGGGACGGGGTCTCCTCTGAGCGGTGAACCGTCGCGTTCTCCGAAAAAGTCTCCCGATTCTGGAACTCTAGGACAGGCGTTGGGAAGAAGTCACGCCCAGTCAAATGTCTCCACAGAGTGCTGATGACATCCCGACAAAGACTCTTCAGCGCTTTTCTGAACGACTGTTGCACTAAACTGTAGGTCACAAAGTCAAACAATGTGTTGAACTGCATAAGCCAGAATATCCAGAATCTCGCCAGTTTAGAGACTTTTAGTAGTTCTAGTTCAAAATCAAAAGCCAGAATCGCTCCGGGTACCCAGAGGAGGTAATGCAGGGCGGTCAGCGTAAAGAGAATCCGGAACGCCAGCCCTAAGGACTGCGGTGGGGCCACAATGGGTTGCCCATGCACATCATTGGCCATCGTCCACCAGGTCTTGATGAGGAATATCCACGTGATGGCGCCCCCTGCGAGGAAGACTACCATCGCGCCAACAATACTGAACCTATCTTGAACTATGCACGCCGCCACTTTCCTTTCGTACTCTATCTTCATGTTACCTGTCAAGTAGACTACAGCGCACCATTGCGACGCTACCACCCATATCAGACATACGGAAACGACACAAAAACGCTTGCTCTGCATAATACCTGACGGTCTAACAACAGCCATGTATCTATCCACGCTAATGTACGCGAAGGTTATCAAAATAATGATGACGTTCATGTCATAGACGAAGGCCTGTGCGGTACACAAGGCGTCACTGTAAGGCCAATAGCCGAGTGTGGAAGGATAGATAGAAAATGTTGACGACAATCCTTGCATAAAATCAGCCACAGCCATAGAGCAAGCCAGGTAGCCGATGTTTCTCGGAAAGGTGTTTTTCCTCTTGATAGTTGCGAGGATTACCAATGCGTTACTAATCAAAGCACACAGGGCCAACGTACCGATAAGGATTGTTTGACCAATACCGAAAGTAACGTCACCGTCATTTTCGTCACGTAAGGAATTTTCAGTCGTAGAGTTTTCAAAAAACTCTGTTGTGTTCGTCATTATGGAGTTCGTGCGGTTGTCCATATCGGGGGCGCTGAAACCTGCCAGTGACATCGGCTGCTGTATCACTTAAGTACTGGGTCTGCAAAATAAAACAAATCCTCACTAGACATGTACACATGCCAATAGCTACTTTTCAGAATGCATCAGACTAAACGATACCATTGCTAAGCCTCTTAGAGAGCCTCTATCCAATAAAGAGGTTCTTGCTCCTCAGACGAATCATCTAACAGTCCTTTAACCGAACGTATATCTTATGCCGCCCGGTCCTTATTATCAGGGACAGGGAATATTTTGTCAAGAACTCTCAGAACAATACCACGGGCACTCTTTGATGCGAACTTTCTTCCTTAAAAGAATAACAAGCTTAAGCAAGAGAGATAGTGCGGAAAGGGAGTTCATGTCAGTCATTACAGTGATTTTGGTTTCTTGCCAACCAGGAGTTGCAACCATTTCTCATCAGCTTGTTGTGAGTTTCAGCGGGACGAAAAGGTATAATAATCGACGTGGTCGTTACGGTGAAACCTATATTGTAGGTGGCAGTATATGATACAGAAAGCTCGGCCCCTGCGTAATTCTCTTATGTCTGTTTTGCCTCTGTATGGCGAAGTTGCATTACGGCATGAGAGGATCTGAGAGGTGACGAGGGATAGACCCTAGATAGCCTGGATGCCAGGCCTCGCGCAAGGTGATACCGATCTCTTTGCATTGCATGTACCGTTCGGCTGGGGGAGAAACATACAGTTGCATACCCCGCTCCTAGCCTGGATGCTAGACTGTTACCAGGGCATACAAAGGCCAGCCCTCGGCTCTAGGGCCAACATACCCCGAAGGACATTCTACAACAGAACGCCCCCCCCCCCCACGCCGCCGCGGGTCTACTTAACTCAGGGGTGTCTGTAGTGAAATTTCCTTGGGGGCATGTTGACCCTGGACCCGAGGAGCTGGCCTGTGTAGGCCCTGGGAAACAGTCTGGCATCTAGGCTAACAAAGCCTTTGAGGACCATAGATGCAGAGGCGCCCCTGGTGCTTCTATCCGTCAGCAGCAGCAAGCAGAGATGGAGCCAGCAGTGCACGCTGGTGAGTGACAGAGTACCTACGAGCCTGGGTGCTAATAGCAGACAGCTGCGAGTGATTAAGCAATGGAGCCAAGATCAAGAGGAAACTAGAGTTAAGTATTTGTGCCAAATATACTTCAGAAAAGAATCGGAAAGAATCCAAGATGGCGGACGAGGGAGGCTGCTAACTGACAGCGCTCCCCTATAGCTGACTCTTTAAATACTCCCGTGCAATCTTGCTGTTTTCCCGACAGTGGTCTCGCGTTAATTGAGGTCAGTAAGAAGTTATCTAACAGGCCTCAGAGCCGTGTATAGAGCTGTTTTTTGACGTGCCTGAATGCTGACACGCCGGAGAGGATCGCGGCGAGGTGACAACGATATGGCGGGATCTGTTACCCTCGAAAGTATCGCCGCTCAACTCACGACCCTCTCAACGCAGACCACCAAAAACTTCAGTGACTTGTCTAGAAGCGTCAGCGAGATGAAAAATGATATCAAATCCCTCCGTTCGGAGCTTACTGACGTGAAAGAAAGTGTGGAAGTCGCTCATAAGGACATTGATCTAATCAAGACGGAACTCATCCCAGCTGAAACGCGCACATTACAGAGCCAGGTGGACGAGCTGAAAACACGATTACTCGCAGCTGAGATGTACTCAAAAAAACAGAATCTGTTGTTTTGGGGCATTCAACATGACGCCAGTGAGGATGTGGTGAAAAAGGTACGAGAATTCATGTCTGCCAAACTGCAAGTTAGTCACGCCGATTCCATTCCATTTGTGAACGTCCATCGCCTCCCACGGATGAAGGGAAACCCGATCATCGTAAAGTTTGTGTCACAGCTCCACCGTGACACAGTGCTGCGGCATGCCTTCAACCTGCCGCCCAAATCTGGATCAGGGGTGAGTCAGCACCTACCTGTAGCCCTGCAGAAGAAGAAACAGGAGCTTCGCCCAGCCTTCGATGATGCCAGGAAGAAGAACCGGAAACCTAAGTATCGAGTCGACGGAGCCCAGGTGACTCTGGTGGTGGATGGAAAGACCTACAAGACTGCTCAGAGCTATTTTGAACACTCTACATGACTAAATGACTGTGACGTCAGCCTATAGGGGAATCCCCGTCATGTGAGCCAAATTTGATCTGTTTCCTTTCTCATTTCATATGTTATGTTAGTTTTGTTATATTTCATTCCATTGGATTGGACATTAGGTCCTTTATGCACATGTATGTTACATAAGTGTTGTCTGGTTTGTGTGGCAAGCCCTAATAATGTGAAATTAACATTAATGTTAGCATGACTATACCGTATAAATTAGAGTGTGTCTCCATCAATGTCAGAGGTCTGAACGGTGTTATGAAAAGGAGAAAATTATTTAGATGGCTTCACTCAAAAAAGTATGACGTTATATTTCTCCAAGAAACATATTCTTCTGTTAAATGTGAAAAGTATTGGACTGCTGAGTGGGGGGGAAAGGCGATCTTCGCACACGGTACGATTCATAGTAAGGGGGTTGCGATCCTTTTCAAGCCAAGACTAGCTTTTACTATTGTGTCATGTGAAATGAACACTGAAGGTCGTTTCATAATTGCCAACATCCAGGTACATAACCATGATTTCGCCCTGATAAATGTTTATGCACCTAATAATTTACAACTACAAATTACGTTCTTTAATACACTTAAAGATAATATAATTAGATTTTGTCAGGGACAAGTTGTTTTGGGTGGTGACCTAAATGTTGCACTGAAGACATCTGACAAGGAAGGTGGTAAGCCAGTATCAGATAGAAAACAAGTAATAGAACGAGTCGAGGCTATGATGGACTGTCTATCCTTAAAAGACATATGGAGAGAAAACAATCCTACTACTAAACGTTACACTTGGAATAACACCTCCTACACGATCAGATGCCGGTTAGACTATTGGCTAATAGAAACAGTTAAAGATACAATAGTCCAAGCTGACATAATACACGCACCTGTCCCTGATCACAGAGCTGTAACCTTATCGTTAACATCAAGTTGCTATAAACCTAGAGGTCCTGGTTTTTGGAAATTCAATAACTCATTATTACAAGATGAATCGTTTTCAAAACAGCTTAAAAAGAATATTGTTGAATTTAGAGATAAACACAGAAACATTGATGATCTTCGCCTAAAGTGGGACATGATAAAGTTAGAAATCAGAGGTTTCATCGTTAAGTATGCAAAACTAAAAGCTAGAAAAAACAGAAACTTGGAAAAAGAGCTAGAAATCCAAGTTAATGTCCAACACAATGCGAATTGACAAGACTCACAGAAGTGACACAGAAGCTAAAAGAGCTTCAACAAGAAAGAACAAAAGGTGCGATGGTGAGAAGCAAAAGTAGATGGTATGAAGAAGGTGAACGGAATACTAGATATTTCTTAAACTTGGAAAAGAGAAACTACGAAGAAAAATCAATCTCTGTAATTATAAATGATGATGATACTGTTGTTACGGATTCAAAAGAAATTCTTTTAACACAAGCCAGATATTTTGAAACTATGTATGAAGCGTCCGGGTGTGATCCACATAAAACGGAGTTTGAGCATTTTTTCCAATGTGAAAACATCCCAATACTGTCTGACACAGAAAAAGAAACATGTGAAGGTGAAATCCAGAAGGGAGAGCTTTTTATTGCTCTAAAACAAATGAGCAAGAAAAAGAATAAATCTCCAGGATGTGACGGCTTGACGACCGAATTCTACTTGCATTTTTGGCAATCTTTAGAACAAGACCTTCTAGCAGCAGTAAACTATGCTATACAAAAAGGTGAACTTCCAACCTCGCAAAAACGTGGTGTTATTCATCTAATCCCTAAAAAAGATAGTGACTTAAAAAGGCTGGAAAACTGGCGCCCTATTACTTTGTTAAATATTGACTATAAACTTTTAAGTAAAACAATAGCAAACAGAGTAGAACCCCTAATGTCAAAGTTAATACATCCTGACCAAACTGGATTCATGAAAGGAAGACAGATAGGAATGAATATTCGCCATATAGCTGATGCCATGGAATATACTGTATCGAACAACACAGCAGGTCTTGCTTTATTTATTGATTTTAAAAAGGCATTTGATTCGGTGGAGCACGAAGTTATTACAAAAACATTGAAAACTATGAATTTTGGTGAAAATTTAATTGCTTGGGTAAAACTTTTCTACACAAATGCTACCAGCTGTATTCTGAATAATGGCTTTTCTTCTCCTTGGTTCAAGGTAAAGAGAGGGGTAAGGCAAGGCGATCCTCTCTCAGCTTTTTTGTTTAATTTAGTTATTGAGATATTAGCATGTAGAGTAAGGGCCGATCCTAACGTTAAGGGTTTGTCGATTCATGGCGCTAAAAGGAAATTATCGATGTATGCTGACGATTTAACTGCCTTTGTAAATGATGAAATTTCTGCAACAAACTTACTTGACATCCTCGAGCATTTCAAATTCTGTAGCGGCCTTGAAGTCAGCATAAAGAAAACGAAAGCAATGTGGCTGGGATCCAATAGACACAGGATCGATAAACCTTTAAAGGTACAATGGCCTGACGGACCTATATATGCATTAGGTACTTACTTTTCGTATAACCAGGAGGAATGTGATGAGTTAAATTTCGAACATTGCTTGAAAACAATGAAGACGTTGTTAAATATATGGAAGGCAAGAGACTTAACTCCCATAGGTAGAATCACCCTTGTTAAAACACTCGGTATAACCAAGCTCATTTATAACTGCACAGTGCTTCCAGTCCCGTCTGGTTTTGCAGAGAAAGTGAATGGCTATATTTTTAAATTTATCTGGGACGATAAGAAACCAAAGGTAAAGATGAAGACGATAATAGGAAGAAAAGATCAAGGGGGTCTAACGATGGTGGATTTTTCGGTTAAATGCAAAGCCCTTAAGGCATCGTGGATTAAAAAACTTGAGAATAACGAGTGTAGTGATGAAATATTTAGGACTTGGGGAGGAAGATTGTTATTTAATTGTAATTTTGACGCATCTTGTCTACAACTATCTCACTTGTCTAAGTTCTATATTAAAGTATTACAGGCTTGGCAGTCAGTTGTGCAATCCAACCCTGAGTCCAAAGAAGAAATTTGTACACAAATTATTTGGAACAATAGATTTTTATTAGTAGGGGGAAAATCTGTATGGTACATCCGTTGGTATCAAGCTGGGATTGTGACTTTAAATGATATTGTGTCAAGCGATGGTAGCTTTCTGACGTTACGTGAACTAGCTCAAAACTATAACATAAATTTCTCGCCAGTGGACATACTGAGATATTGTAGTCTAAAATCAGCAATTCCCCATGTATGGAAAGATAAGCTGAGAAATGGTCAGTGCAATCAGCCAATGGAAGAAACCATCGCTTTTCAGACGCCATCGTTTAGTTGTAAACAACTGTATGACTTATTTCTGCAGAATATGTTTGAACCCCCAGCATGTGAAAGTGAAGTCTTAAGAGGTTTAGAACACCAAGATAAGCTGAAGAAGGTGTATCTACTACCCTTTACCTGCACTAAGAATGTAAGACTACAATATTTTCAATTTAAGATAATTCATAGAATATTACCCACAAAATGTTACCTAAAGAAGATAAATGTGTCGGAAACAGATACATGTCCATTCTGCGATGAAAAACAAACCCTGATGCATATGTTTATAGAATGTACAAGTGTTCAAGATTTTTGGAAAGAATTCTGTAATTGGTGGGGAATAACATTCTCTGAATCAAGATCTTTAAAGAAGAGTGAAATAATGTATGGTCTCCTAGAGCAGACGTCCAACGACGAGTATAGAAACTATTGTATTATAAGGGCAAAATATCACATTTTTGGTAGTGCTGGTAGGCGAGGAAAACCTCTCTTTTCCGAGCTTGCTGGCGTTCTCAAAAGTGGGGTATAATTCATAATTCATGTCTGTTACTTATACCTATAATCAATGATGTATTTTCTATATTCTAAATGTAAGGGCTTGCCACAACCTCTGTTTGTTTTGTTAAACTACTTGGAATGAATAAAAAAAAAAAAAAAAAAAAATATACTTCAGGTTTGTTGTGTGAGTTTGGCGAGTCTTTTATGAATATGAATTGGTATTGAATTTTTCTTTTTATTTGAGTTGAATGCGTGATAGTTGTGTGCCGCTTTGTTCAAAATAGAGAGAACGCTAGCGACCCCAAAAAACACCCCTCCCAATAAAATGGTATGGCGACTCTGTGATGTTACAATTCAACATGGCGGCCACCACACATGCCAACGGATCCAACAAAGGTTTTGCTATAAGTGGATGTGCATGGGTGTGACACAGGCCCAGTTTACACATGCATTTCCCAAGCACACTTGAAGCCCAAGTTCGCCTCAGCGGAGTCAATTTTAGACTGTGAAAACAAAACATTTAGGGTACTCAAGTCCCCTTTTCCCAGACTGGACTTGAGCAACCGGTCCCTAGACCATGCTGAAGTCGGAGTCAAGTCGCGTTTATTTGTATATAAATCCACGGAGTCGACTCCAAGTGTACTCCCGATGACTTGGCGCAAACTTGGAAATTTGTTTCGTACTCTTTATGCCATAATATTTAGGTATCTATTTCATAATTTTGTGCACTCAGTCGGACATGTGCTGCCACGTACTCCAAGCGTGCTTGGAAAATTCAAATGCATGGGTAAACTGGGCCACAACCTACGTTTTTCATACTGTCACCAGTGTCTCGTGCATTCAGCTATTCTGTCCAAAATCAACTGATACACCATTCTCCGTAACGGGGAAACTTGCAAAAGAAAAAGTGTTAAAAATAAAGTTCTCCAAAATACGTGTTGCGTTAGCAGGTTTGGTTTTCGAGATTTTCAATTGTTTGAACATTTTGAAGAAGAAAATTTAATAGCAACGTAAATTACACGACAACGTAACGTATATAATCGACCGCATCAATCCCGTACGTGGTCTGATAATGTCATACACTGACCGTACGTACCTGCCGACCGTTCGGTCGGAGATGTGCTCAGGACTGTCACTAGAACCGGGAGCCTGTGTGATTCTCACTGTCCGGGGATCTGTGGAGTGAAGGAATAGTGGGAGAGCTACTAGAAGCGTGATATAGCCATGATCAGGCCTCGTGTTTATTTTGGCATCTCGGCACTATAGGTTGGTCCTGCTTGACGAATTGTCAGATGTTGAACTCCAGTTACTTCTCAACACCTGCCCTAACGATGCGTGAGTAGATCAAGCTAACCTGGGTCTCTTCCAGAAAGTTAGGTTAATGACGCAAATGGATCGGCTTATGAAGCAGCAGGTCCGGCTGAGGATAGAGCAAGACCCACTGATGACGTAACAGGTTGGCGGATGATGCAACACGTCCGGCTAATGGCGTAACATGTCCGACAGATGACGCAGCAGGTTTGACTGATGATTGGTCATTGGTCTGTGCAATGCAAACTCCAACTGTCCATGGAACTATGGTGCAACAGGTCCGTTTGATGATGCAGCAGGTCCGACTGATGGTGCAGCAGGTTCCGACTGTACGTTGATGCAGCAGGCCCTGCATGATTGCAGTAGCTATAGGTCCGACTGACGATGCAGCAGGTCTGACTGATGGTTGCAGCAGGTCCGACTAATTATGCAGCAGGTCCGACTCTGTGAGCCCGACTGATGATGCAGCAGATTCCGACTGTACGTTGATGCAGCAGGCCCTACTGATGATTGAAGTAGGTCCGACTGACGATGCAGCAGGTCTGACTGATGATGCAGCAGGTCCGATTGATGATGCAGTAGGTTCGACGGATGATGCAGCAGGCCCGACTCTGTGGGTCCGACTGATGATGCAGCAGGTCCGACTGTACGTTACTGCAGCAGGCCAGGTCCGACTGATGATGCAGCAGGTCCGACTGTACATTAATGCAGCAGGCCAGGTCCGACTGATGATGCAGCAGGTCCGACTGATGATGCAGCAGGTCCGACTGATGATGCAGCAGGTCCGACTGATGATGCAGCAGGTTCGACTCTGTGGGTCCGACTGATGATTGCAGTAGGTCCGACTGATGATGCAGTAGGTCCGACTCTGTTGGTGACTGATGATGCAGTAGGTCCGGATGACAGTGCAAAAGGTCCGCATGATGACGTGCCGTATGATGTAACAGGTCCGACTGATGATTGAAGTAGTTCCGACTGATGATGCCGAAGCTTAAGTTTCTGCATAAATTATGCAAATGGAGACCTTATTAGCACAAGCCCCATTCCGTCGTATTCGCCTTTTCTAAAGGTACATACCTACACCTCCAATTTGACATCCGTAGCATTTACCGTAAGGGAAATATAACTTCCTGTATTAATAGACCCGCCACCCTACATCTACTTGGTTTTCTGACAAAGAAAGAAGAAGAAGACAGAAGAAAGAAGAACACTCCAGCAAAAACACTATATTTCCCGCCAACCCTGTACAGGGAAACATAACAACCACAAAGTCTGCATGGTCATTAGGTAAGTTCTGAAAAGGTGGAACAAGGGAGTTGCGCTTTTATTTTGTGACGTCGCACTCTTGGGACAAATTCTCTCACGAGCTCAGAACCTGAAAATACAATCCCAAATTGACCATCCCATCTTGCCAGATCACAATCTCTTTAAACATTTTCAGGTCTGTTTTAACTATAATTTTTTTTTCACTCACAATGCTTCAGACCATGAGATATCACGGTTTACTTGTTTAGACACATGCATGTACATATATTTGCTATTTTGAAGCTGCTTTTTACGACTTACAGTATGGCCGAAAACGTTTTTTGGAAACGGATGAAAATTGATGCGCGTGTGGACGTCATCCATATAATCAAATCAACATGGCCTTATCAACTTTGCAGAAGTGAAGAGAAATGATGTTTTATTCTGTCCTAGGGTCGGGGTGCAATTCACATGTTTATCAATACAGGGGTTGACGCTGAGAAGACAGCAGCTGCAGACTACAAGAACAACAAAAAAATCCGCTACATGACAACCTATACTGCTAAAGGTAACATTATTATGATATAAACTCACAGTGTGGTGTAATTCAAAAGTAAAAATTTGCAATAGAAAAGTACAAACTTCCAATTGAAAAGGGAAAAATCTTGCCTGGTGCAGCTGATATGCTTGTACCATGAAGAAAACAACTAAACATAATTTTTTTCGAAACATACATCATGATTATTATTTTCATATTGATCATGAATGTTAATATTATTCAAATAGCAAGCCTCAGACAATCAACACCACCCTGAACGTACAAATAACCTTTGTATGTTTGTCACACGCCATTACGGATCAGCTACGGAAGGACGTACCCTACAAGAACAACAGCAACCCGTGTCTGGGCATTCTACACGTCGAGCTTCTGCCCCAGGCCCAAAAGTACCATTTAAAGATATTTGGACTATCTTAAAAGGTATGTTTCTGCCAGTGGATAAACATTGAAGGTGTTATGGAGATGTATTGTAATACCTTGATCGGGGTTTATACAATTCACCAAGCAGATGTTGAGGTGTAAGATTGTGATGTTTTCTTACTAGTGGCAATGGTAGCTAGCTGTCAGACTACCCTGGCCGACGGATCACGTTTAAATCTCCCACCGACCCAAATATCTGCGTGGACATTAGGTTAGCTCTGAAGAGTGGAACATGGGTGCTGCGCCCTGATCCTTTAATTTTGTGACGTTAGAATTTTGAGCCCTTTTGTAACTATAATTTCCTATGTTAAACGGCGTGAGACAATGCCTTTTACAAATCGTCAAAGATCATTTGTTCAGACTTTTGTACAGCTTTGTACAATTGCATCATGTAGACTAAGAGACCTATGATGAATATTTCTAATGATTTTCATAAACAGGCAGATGAACCCTTTAACGAGAGGTTAAATTTTCTATCTTTTAACTGATTTTCTTATCAGGAAGGGGCAAATAGCGTCATAGAAATATCAGCAAAATATGAAGAGAGTAAACAACATTTATATCAATATTCAAAGCCAGCTTAGACAATCAACACAACCTTATTACTCAAACCAGAGTAGTTTAAAACTGTTTGTTTCACACTACTGACTGTACGCATCGCACCGGCACAGCAGAAAACATGGGGGCAAAAAGAACTACCCGCCCTAAACACTCAAACAGGACATATACAACTTTTCCGACATCTCTTTTTTTTAGGCCGCAATGATCTGGGTTTGCTGAAATCTTGACGTTGCACATATCACAGGAGGTTGAAATGGAAAAAAAGTGCTGGGAGGACAATTTGATTCTGGCTATGCATTTTTCCTGAACTCTCTATAGTGACCAGCGGTCATGATCAGACAGAGCATGCCCAGTCTCATGCTATCACAGAATCCAGCTCAAACAAGCTGTTATAGTATAATCATGTTCATCAAGATTATAAATGTTGATATTATTATTATAACATGTGACCTGTGCTTAGCCCAGTGGGGCAAACATGTACAATAAAGGTCTTCATTCATTCATTCATTCATTATTCAAATAGCCAGCCTCAGACAATCAACACCGCCCTGTGCGTTAGTCTAACTTGGGTTATTTTTCACACGGTATTACGGATCAGCTACCGAAGTACGCACCCTAGAAGAACGAACAGCAGCAACCTACGCCTGGACTAGCGTTTCTACACGAGCCCCAGTGTACACCAACGAAAGATATTCCGACCAGCTTACAAGGTAGGTTTCTGGCAGTGCACAAACATCAAAGGTGAATCTGTTGTGTAGACATTTTGTTATACCTTAATCAGACTTATCTAATTCACCAAGCAGATGTAAGACTGTGACGTTGTCTTACTGTTGGTAAGGGTAGCTAGGTGTCAGACTACCCTATCCGACGGATCACGTTTAACAATTTTCCACCAATTCAAACATCTGCTTGGACATTAGGTTAGTTTTGAAGAGTGGAATACGGGTGCAGCGACCTGATAGTATACTTAAATGCTTTCTAAACGTTGAAAAGGGTAGATAGCTATCAGAGAACATGTTTAACAATCTGCAAGGAGATAAGGTTGGTTTTAAACAGGGTACCACGGGTGCGGCGCACTGATACTTTTATTTTGTGACGTCACACTCTTGTGACAACTTCTTCCATAACCGAATTATGCAAATTGTCCATGCCACCTTACCAGGTCACAGTCTCTTTAGACTATTTTAGGATTGTGATTAATGAATTTCCCTCTAGTAGACAAATCTTCAGACAATAAACTTTTAGCAACTGTCACAATTTATGCAGCTAGAGAGAAGAATTTGTGCAAAAGAATCATTTAGACACGAGTTGCTATAAGTAACAAACAAAGTCCTATAATAACAGTATGTGATTGTATTTCAGGAATAGGTTGATATAATTTTTTTAAGAGAAGTGTCATTTTTTGAAAATCTTTCTCCTGATTTTCTTATCTGGAAGGTGGAAAAAAATGTCATAAAAACGTCAGCCAAAAGAGTAAACAACTTTGATATCAATATTCAGAAGCCAGATTCAGACAATCAACACAAAACATAGCACTAAGATCACAGCAATCTAAAACTGTTTGTTGAACACTACAAATGATGAACAACTACTGACTGCACGTATCACTCACTCAAACACTGCAGACAACCAGCAGAGGGGGGGGAGCAAACAAAACTTTCTGTCTTAAACAGTCAAACACGACATGTGGAACTGTTCCGAAATCTCTCGTTTTTAGGGCACAAAATCTAAATTTACTGGTTCTCTAACATTTCAAAGTAAGAAATTTACCAAGAGCTAGGAGGATTATGTGAGTCTGACAATTTTTCTATATCTATTCTGAGTGCTATCCTAGTTAGCATAACCGGACCACCATTCTCTCCCATAAGTCATAATGGTTAGGTTTAGTGGAGAATATGGAACCCTCGGTATCCTTCCTAATATGGCACTCAGACACTCTCTTGTGTGACCTAAGACTTTTGACTCTCTTTACAGATTGACTTTGCACTTTGCATTTCGTCATAAAGTAAGTGTGGCTTTACAGAGGAGCTTTTGTTCTGAATAGGTGGTTGGACACCATGTCGAGAAAGCTGCGAGACCTGCTCCTTTTTCTTCTCATCGTTCTAAAAGAGCCAAACATGCCAGAAGCTGACTGCCGCTGTGTACCATCATCATACTGCAACTGTCGCTTCATGCACTTCAACAGCATCCGCCGGAACCTCCCAACATCCATCTCTCACTTGGAGTTGGGGGGTAATCGTATTGCCGCTGTAAATCGGTCTGTGCTGTTACAGTATAAGGATTTGAAACAGTTGAACTTGGAGAAAAATCGCATCATCACTGTTGATTGTTTCCCCAATCTACCCCAGCTTCAAATTTTGGTTTTAAAGATGAACAAAATACCTAACATCCACCCTTGTACATTCACGAATCTACCCAAGCTCCGAGAGTTGTACCTACACTCCAACAATATAACCAACATCCATCCTGGCACATTCACTCTACCCCAGCTTGAAACGCTGTACCTGTCCCAAAACCAGATACCGGGGATTCTGTCTGATACATTTGCAACTCTACCCCTTCTACAAGAGTTGTACATAGGCTTCAATAAGATAACAATGATTCAGCTTGGTGCATTTGCACATCTATCTCGGCTACAAAGGTTGGTCCTGTCGTTCAACCAGATAACAAAGATTCATCCTGGTACATTTGCAAATCTGACTCAGCTCCGAAAGTTGATCCTTTCCTCTAACAAGATAACAAATATTCAGGCAGATGAATTTGCAAATTTACACCAGGTTGAAAGGTTGTGGCTACGCAGCAACCAGATAGCAATGATTCAACCTCAATTGTTCGCAAATCTACACCGGCTAAAATTCTTGTCCCTGGCCTGCAACCACATAACAATGATTCCGCCTGGTTCATTCGCCAATTTACCCAAACTCGAGCGTTTAGATCTTCAGTCAAACAAGATGTCTGTATTTACGCCTTCAGCTTTTGGCTTGTTGCCGTCTAATCTTACTGTATATGTAAACCTCAATAACAATCCCTGGCAGTGCGACTGTGACATGATTCCCTTCAGGCAAAAGATGAGTGAATTTCCTTCATTCAAAGACCAGGTAATATGTGCCAAACCCGCCAAATTCCGGGGATGGAAGGTTTTAGATATCAATCCTGACGATTTGATATGTGAAGACTCAACCATATCAACCCTGCCTTTTGATGTCCAAACCTCATCTATTTCATTTTCTTTGTCAACATCATTTGGCAAACCAGACAGCAATACTAGCCCAACGGCCACACTTTCCTTTGTTGGCCCATTTGGAAGTGTTAACAACAGTTACAATGACACCGACACGTCTCGCTATTACTGGTACTTCAAACAAAATGCTGGCACAACATTAGGTTCTGCAGGCAATACAAGCACACCAAACCCTCTTGCAATCACTTCAGACAAACCAGAAAGCCACAGTTCCCATGAATGTAATCCCATTCCCCCTTATCTGTGATCATTGCTTCTGTCTGTGGTTCAGTAGCTGGCATGGCCTTGATTGGCACAATCATTCTAACAATCTGGTACAAAAAGATGGCCATAATTCCCTCTTCAGGACTAAGTCCCAATGTTGCTGGTAGTAACACAAACACAGCAGTTTCTGTAATAGCGAGTGGTCATGATCATCAATATGAGGATATTGACAACCCTAACCATAATGGTCAGACAGGGCAGGGCCAGTCTCAGGCTAACTCTCAATCTCTGGTAGTTGGAAATCTATCACATGACAAAGTGCTAGCTGCCTTGAAGCCAAATCCCATGTACGCAGGTGCGGTAACACCACTAAATGACCCAACATCAACCATTGGTCGTTATCAGACACGGCAGGGTAGGACCCATCCTAACATTCAATCTCTGAATGCTGGAAATCCATCACGTAGCAAAGTGCTAGGAGCCTTCAAGCCAAATCCCATTAACACAGGCGAGGCAATACCGCTATCGGACCAAACATCTATCAATAATCATGATCAGATAGGGCAGGGTGAGTCCCAGGCCATAACTGAATCCAAAACAAAGACAGGACCGGCTTCCTCGAACTCAAAGCTGAATTCTCTGTACAAACATGCGGGGCAGTATCAGGCCATCATTAGGTCCAAAACAAAAATCACACCCACTGCAATGACCAGTGGTCATGACCAGACAGGGCAAAGTCAGCATCAGGCTACCACTGAGTCCAACACAAACGCCACAGCTACTGTAGTGACCAGTGATCATGATCACCAGTATGAAGATGTAGACAAACAACATAATCAGACAATACAGAGCCAGTCTCAAGCCACCACTAGACACAACACAAACGCCACAGCTGCTGTAGTGACCAGTGATCATGATCACCAGTATGAAGATATAGAAAAACAACATAATCAGACAATACAAAGCCAGTCTCAAGCCACCACTAGACACAACACAAACGCCACAGCTACTGTAGTGACCAGTGATAATAATCACCAGTATGAAGATGTAGACAAACAACATAATCAGACAATACAGAGCCAGTCTCAAGCCACCACTAGACCCAACACAAACACCACGGCTGCTGTAGTGACCAGTGATAATAATCACCAGTATGAAGATGTAGACAAACAACATAATCAGACAATATAGAGCCAGTCTCAAGCCACCACTAGACCGGCCAACACAAACGCCACAGCTACTGTAGTGACCAGTGATCGTGATCACCAGTATGAGGATGTAGACAAGCAACATAATCAGACAATACAAAGCCAGTCTCAAGCCACCACTAGACCCAACACAAACGCCACAGCTACTGTAGTGACCAGTGATCATGATCACCAGTATGAAGATGTAGACAAACAACAAAATCAGACAAGACAGAGCCAGTCTCAAGCCACCACTAGACCCAACACAAACGCCACAGCTACTGTAGTGACCAGTGATCATGATCACCAGTATGAAGATGTAGACAAACAACAAAATCAGACAAGACAGAGCCAGTCTCAAGCCACCACTAGACCCAACACAAACGCCACAGCTGCTGTAGTGACCAGTGATCATGATCACCAGTATGAAGATGTAGAAAAACAACATAATCAGACAATACAGGGACAGTCTCAAGCCACCACTAGACCCAACACAAACGCCACAGCTACTGTAGTGACCAGTGATCGTGATCACCAGTATGAAGATGTAGAAAAACAACATAATCAGACAATACAGGGTCAGTCTCAAGCCACCACTAGACCCAACACAAACACCACAGCTGCTGTAGTGACCAGTGATTATGATCACCAGTATGAAGATGTAGAAAAACAACATAATCAGACAATACAGGGTCAGTCTCAAGCCACCACTAGACCCAACACAAACGCCACAGCTACTGTAGTGACCAGTGATAATGATCACCAGTATGAAGATGTAGACAAGCAACATAATCAGACAATACAGAGCCAGTCTCAAGCCACCACTAGACCCAACACAAACGCCACAGCTACTGTAGTGACCAGTGATCATGATCACCAGTATGAAGATGTAGACAAACAACAAAATCAGACAAGACAGAGCCAGTCTCAAGCCACCACTAGACCCAACACAAACGCCACAGCTACTGTAGTGACCAGTGATCATGATCACCAGTATGAAGATGTAGACAAACAACAAAATCAGACAAGACAGAGCCAGTCTCAAGCCACCACTAGACCCAACACAAACGCCACAGCTGCTGTAGTGACCAGTGATCATGATCACCAGTATGAAGATGTAGAAAAACAACATAATCAGACAATACAGGGACAGTCTCAAGCCACCACTAGACCCAACACAAACGCCACAGCTACTGTAGTGACCAGTGATCGTGATCACCAGTATGAAGATGTAGAAAAACAACATAATCAGACAATACAGGGTCAGTCTCAAGCCACCACTAGACCCAACACAAACACCACAGCTGCTGTAGTGACCAGTGATTATGATCACCAGTATGAAGATGTAGAAAAACAACATAATCAGACAATACAGGGTCAGTCTCAAGCCACCACTAGACCCAACACAAACGCCACAGCTACTGTAGTGACCAGTGATAATGATCACCAGTATGAAGATGTAGACAAGCAACATAATCAGACAATACAGAGCCAGTCTCAAGCCACCACTAGACCCAACACAAACGCCACAGCTACTGTAGTGACCAGTGATCATGATCACCAGTATGAAGATGTAGACAAACAACAAAATCAGACAAGACAGAGCCAGTCTCAAGCCACCACTAGACCCAACACAAACGCCACAGCTACTGTAGTGACCAGTGATCATGATCACCAGTATGAAGATGTAGACAAACAACAAAATCAGACAAGACAGAGCCAGTCTCAAGCCACCACTAGACCCAACACAAACGCCACAGCTACTGTAGTGACCAGTGATAATGATCACCAGTATGAAGATGTAGACAAACAACATAATCACACAATACAGAGCCAGTCTCAAGCCACCACTAGACCCAACACAAACGCCACAGCTACTGTAGTGACCAGTGATCATGATCACCAGTATGAAGATGTAGACAAACAACATAATCAGACAATACAGGGTCAGTCTCAAGCCACCACTAGACCCAACACAAACACCACAGCTGCTGTAGTGACCAGTGATTATGATCACCTGTATGAAGATCTAGACAAACAACATAGTCAGACAAGACAGGGCCAGTCTCAGGCGACAGTCGCCGAATCCAACACAAACACTACAAATACTTTAGTGCACATTGGTCATGATCACGGGTATGAAGACATGAACCAACAAAATCAAGCAGGGCCGGATCAGCCTCAGACCATCGCTGAATCCTTGGATACTAGAAATCTATTTTATGGCACAGGACCGACTGTCGCACAGCTAAATTACCTTTACTTTAATGAGCAAATACCATGATTAACTTCCATATAAATGAGACTATGGAGCAACTAATGAGTGTCAAAGAAAATGACAATTCGTCTTCAAGAGCATTGAAAGACATTTGAAAGATAATTACAGAAACCTGTAGATCATTTGAATATGAAACAACCATCATTATGTGTGTGTGTGTGTGTGTTTGTGTGTGTGTGTGTGTAACCGGAAAGACTATCCACTATCTTAAACTTAGTGCCTACATATTCATGCAGCCTAGAATTCGTAAAAACAAAATGGATGTGGTGACAGATAAAAAGACAATAAAAGCTTGCAGTCGTGCAGGGTAGGTGAAATAAATAATAATGTATCATTTAGTAAATAGTTCGTGGATTGTGAAGACTTGCAGCGAAATACTGTTGTTGTTGTTTTACAGTTTTACGGCACGATGTGATACGTTTAAGCTACTTAACCCCCTTAAGCTGCCAGTCCCGACTTAATTAGGGATACAGAAATATGCCTTGTGTGCTGGACCCGGTTATAACCGGGATAGGGTATTCCCCAGAACAAAACAGCTTTGCGTGCGTGTAGCGCGCGAAGCCGGGAAGTTAGGGGAGTTAGCGCCGCCGGGTGTTTCGCGGGTTTCGTGAGGGAGGTCAGGGGTCAAATATTTTTGATTTTTACTTGGCTAAAAAACCTGGCAGCTTAAGGGTTAAATTAGACTTTAATTCTAACCTTATCAATCTACTTCTCTGCTGGAAGCTATGTACAACTTTGAGGTTGGCTTGCGTTTTTACTAGTGATGTTGTTTTGAAGATTACATGAATATGTTAGAATTGTGGGAAAGATAATCGAAAGTAATTGTTTAGTGTTCCTAACTGTTAGAGCCTCATGGGCCATGTTGATTTGATAATATGTATGAAATCCTCTGGGAACTCGGGCGTGCGAATAAAAACATGTTTGGCAAAGTTGCCTTCGTTGAAGGATGAACAAAACTAGACACAAAGAGTATGGTAAACCGACTAATGTATTCTTCGTTTTTGATCTTTCTCATCTTCTTTTTTCACTTTTGGATTTGACGATGGCATTTTCCGACATTAGTATCCATTTTCGGAAATATTTTTGTAATTTACAGCATATATTTTCTCATTTTGCAGCTGCTTTGTATGATTTACAGAATTTCTATGGAGGCGGACGAAAATTGATGCGCGCGCGGACGTCATCCATATAATCAAATTAACGTGGCCTAATGGCTTTTATGTAACAATTGTAACGTTACATGACTGTACAGAAGTTTAGATGTTACATTATCAATTCACATTGTACGGAGTTTTTGTCCTAACTTATAATTGTTGTACCAATCTGTAAGATTCAAAATCTGATAATAGAGCAAGGTACTACAGAAACTATTGAAGATATAAAAGGCTAATGGGCTACATATTCAAATAGTCATCATCACTGTTGGATTTTTTTAAATGAACGTCGACTTTACATTTGTTTATGAATAATTAGCACTTTTTTTAAATATGTCATGTATATGTCTGATATGTATATCCAGACATTCCTTCATAATTTAAGTGCCGATACAGGTAAACTGAGATTTTATAAAACTTGTAAATCTGTATACACTAGAGAGAGGTACCTAGAACTTGCTGATTTTGAGTCGCGCTCGGCCATCAGCTAATTAAGAATTAGTGCTCACTCCCTAGAAGTAGAGAGAGGACGATATAAGAGTTTACCAGTGTGCCAAAGAATTTGTAAATACTGTACGTTCAAGGCGGTGGAAGACGAAACACATTTTATTTCCAAGTGTCTATTTAACAGTGACGAAAGAACCGAATTATTTAAACAAGTTACCACGAAGTGCCCCTACTTTTACAGACTCACGGATGAACAAAAAGCTACCTTTCTCTTGAAATCACAGAACCCACAAATTCTAGAAAAAGTGGGACTTTTCGTCTTCCACTGCTTCCGAAAAAGAAGTCAAACCCAGCTAGTTTAGATATAGCCAACAATCGTATTTAGTACCAGTAGCCTATTGTTACAACAAAGTCAGACACAGTTTACTGACGCATGTATGTTTTTCTCTATGTTTTTACCATGTATTTGCAGTTAGCCCACGGGCATGAACTTGCAATAAACTTCTATTAAAGCGCCTGTGCTACTAAATGCAAAACTGTGGCGGCTTCTGGTTACATTCAACCATTAGAAGTATTACATACAGACGTCTGTATCAAATATACACCCTTCAGATGTTAGTGAACATTGAATCATACAAATCATATTTCAGCCAGGTAATTAAGCTATATTCCGTCCGTGAAGCAAACTTATGCTCTGGTCCCAATTACACCGGTGTCCATCGGGGACGTAGTCCCGGGCGGGCCCCGAAGTCACACATTTGTCCCGGTGGACTGCCGGGAACCTCCCGGTGCTCGAAAGATTAGCTCACGGAGTCTATTTGTTGTTGTGTCCCGCGTTTAATTTAAGTCGGAGTTAAATTCATTCGGGATCCCAGGCGGGTCCCCAAAAAGCCCGGTAACCGCAGGGTGTCCATCGGGGCCACGTAGGGGTCACGCTCTAAAGTGATAAAAAACAGCCCGCGAACTACCCGGCGGGCCCCTTTTTCCAATTGGGACCGAAGTATAAGCAAACATAATGACAATTCGCAATCATATATAATAATGATGATTATGCACTGTTTACCTCTCAAAAGAATATAACAGTGTGAAAAGTATCAGCATAGACAAGTGTTGTAGTTTGAATTTCAATCAGCACCAAGGACAAATACCTACCAAGTGTCCCATCGTTTGAAAGTAAATTTTCAAAATTCTGGTAAAGAGATTTTTGGACCTGTGTCATTGGCATAAAATGCTTAAGTATAGGCGGCGAAAGTTTCAACTTTGGTCAGCTATAACTCCGTAACCATGAATGAGAAAATAAAGCGGCTTCATTCCTCCAATACCTACCAAGTGTCCCATCGTTTTAAAGTAAAGTTTGAAAATTCTGGTAAATAGATTGATTTATGGACCTGTGTCATTATTGGCCTATAATGCTTAAGTATGGGCGGCGAAAGTTTCAACTTTGGTCAGCTATAACTCCGTAACCATGAATGAGAAAGTAAAGCGGCTTCATTCCTCCAATACCTATCAAGTGTCCCATCGTTTTGAAGTAAAGTTTGATAATTCTGGTGAAGAGATTGATTTTTGGACCTGTGCCATTGGCCTATGATGCGTAAGTATGGGCGGCGAAAGTTTCAACTTTGGTCAGCTATAACTCCGTAACCATGAATGAGAAAATAAAGCGGCTTCATTCCTCTAATACCTACCAAGTGCCCCATCGTTTGAACGTACATTTTGAAAATTCTGGTAAAGAGATTGATTTTTGGACCTGTGCCATTGGCCTATAATGCTTAAGTATGGGTGGCGACAGCTTCAACTTTGGACAGCTATAACTCTGTAACCATGAATGAAAAAATCCGAGTAATATCAGAGACAACTGTTGTAGTGTGAACGTCATTCAGCACTAACAATGTAAACGGTAACGGATTCGAAACGACAAGCGCTGTAGTGTGGTCGTAACAAATGTACTAGACAATGACTACCCCCCCCCCCCCCAACGAATTGTCTAAAATGATCTATGAGATTGTGTTTTGTAATAAATCAGCACATTTGATATTGGTATTTTGCTGTCGTGTGCAATACTCATGTCCAATCTGCATCTGTATATGCTAAGCTGTCACTACGAGAGATTATCTCCACACAGGGTAGACTCTGGAAAATATGGTTTGCTAAATGAAGGAACATAACACACGGATAGGTACATACTTGGTTTATTACAAATTTAGGGGACTATGGAACATTACCAACAACTTATTCACCTTCTCAGAATACTAGCTAACTAAAATGGTACATAACATGTTTGAAGTTGAAACTTTTGCTCCAAAACATCTTAAAAGTACATATCTTCAAGTTCAATTGTTACTTTTTTACAATTGTAAAATTGACCCCATCCCCAATCTAAAGCTGATGTCACACTGTAGATGACCTTCAGCCAAATTTGATGAATGCCAGCAGACTGACGATTTTCAAGATTGACAGAGATTCAAGCATATTTTTCACTTAAAGATCTACCGTCACGTTGGATGGGCCTTTGGTGGATGGTGATTTGCAACATCTATCTACAATGCAGTGATGGAAAGGACACTGGCCGTATTGCAGCTGGAATGTCCTTGAAAACTACCAGACTCATTCAGCAAGCTATTTTCCTATGAGTGACCCTGGCTTTAAAACTCTGTTAAGATGGAGGGTACTGTACAAGATTATTTTGTAAGATGTAAAGGAGGCTAAGATGGGGGGTGGTACCTACTTTGTGGCACCTTTGACCTTGAAACTCCTGACTTCACCTTTCAACAAGGTCTCACATCAGCAGTAAAAATGACCTAAGCCTTCCCCACAAATTCTTAGTACAGTGTACTTTACTTGTGATGGAACAAAAGTTTACACTAAAAACATTGCTCATCTCTAATCATCATGGAATCTCATCTGTGTTGGTAGCACAGGACTATTTCATGAAAGGTATAAAGGGGGCCATATACTAATACATCAGGGCACTCCAGCCATCAGTAACAGTGATGGTGGGCGTTATAAACTTCCTGGCACGTTTGAAAAATTGCTGACGTCACATATCCGCAAAGGCATGTGTCAATAAGGTCAGGTGTCTGTAACTCTCGCGAGTTTACATTCGGCAGTGATTGGTCATAATTGATCCTGAAGAAGGCGACAGTGGCTGTTGAAAATTTGATCCACGTATACCTCAGAGTTGGAAGATTTAACATTGCACTATGATTCATCTCTGATTTGATAGGTAGTTTGTGTTTTACACCATCAGTTGTTCGATCTCGTGCACTTCCCTGGGGCAGATTCGGGTCAGGATCTGGGGATCTCCTTCCGTGATCAGCACGTCGTCCTCGATCCGGATCCCAATCCCACGGAACTCGGGCGGTGCCGACTGGTCGTCTTCCTTAATGTAGATTCCTGTCAATCATGAATGTAGAAATATTTAAGAAAGAGAATGAACATGAACACAAATTTGTATCATAATGGCTGTAACTAGTTCCAACCTGATTCTACTAAGCCCATCTGCCTGACAGACTAGGTGTATAAAGACCCACCCAGCTCTATGAAACCCACCTAGAACTATGAAACCCACCCAGGTTTTGAAACTCAACCATATAAATAAAAAAAACACCAAGGTTTGTGAAATCCACTTAGCTTTTACAGACCTCATTCACCCGACCCCAAACTGGTTCTATAGAGCCCACCTGGGTCTATAAAACCCATCTAGCCCTGCAGAACCCACCCAGCTCTATGAAACCCACCCAGGTTTTCATAACCCATCCAGATGATCTATATAAAAAACCCACCCAGGTTTATGAAATCCGCTTGGCTCTACAAAACTGACTAACCCGACCCCATGGAACCCAACTGGTCCTATAGATTAGATCCCAACGAATGATGAAACCCATCTTGCTCTGTGGAACCCATCCAGCTTTATGATGAAACCCACCCGGGTTCTATGAAACCCACCTGGTTCGACTGTGACCACCATGCCAGGCTGTAGTTGGGAGGATCGGGACATGTCCGGCGTGTCATGAACATCCATTCCGAGGTAGTGGCTGATGTGGTGGGGACAGTACCTCCGGGCTGTCTGTAAGTAAATAACAACAACAACAGGTAAACTTTGGCTGTTTCAAAGTGGGAGCGACCTGCAAATGCGTATTACAAGAAAGTATTTCCAATGCATTCTTGCTAATACAAAGTGGTAGATTGGTTAAGCGGGCAAACTCAAACTGAGAGCAAAGCATGATGTTTTTTGTTAGCTACATGTAGAAGTGCAATGTGGCTTTGCTACGGCTCCCATATTCAGCCAAGCACACAGGGTCACCCCTGCTATTCTAGTGTGTTGTGTTTTCTATGTGCAAAAGTTTGATGCCATAACATAAGCTCCCTCAGACACAGGGCTACTGGCTTTACCACCCCATCTGAAATGATGATGCAACTTTTCCAGTCATGTCCAGGCCCGGGTGCAAACCTGGACTGCCGGTTCCACAGAATCTGAACCAGAGAAGTGCACAGAGAACTAGACCACGCGGACACAACAGAAAATGACCACAGTCTGTGATATCTTACCTGAGTGAGCTCGTAGCCCTCCTTGTCCCGGACTATTCCCAGATCTTTCAGTTTCAGCCCGATCAGGTTCAGCATGACGGTGTAGATGTGGTCCAGCGAGATCTCAGGACGACAGAGGTTCAGGCACGTCTTCTGGATGCTCAGGACAGCCTCGTACAACTGAACACACAAGGTCAAGCTCAAGATCGAATACAAGGCCAACACAAGGTCAAACACACTTGTTTCTTGGATCAAACAACCATTATGTTACAGACTGCAGATCATATCTGGAAAGGGAAGCTAGGCACCACATGCTTCACTTCGGAGTACAATCCCATGAGCAAGAAATATGCCAAGCTTTCCAATGATAAAACAAATAATATGCCAATCATTAAAAAAACAGACATATGATCAAGGACAATAAGTGAATGTACAGAACATCATTTTGAACTTTAAATCATACATCATTGGAAAACATATTTCGAACCCTTTAAATAAAAAAAGTAATAAATATATTTTGGAGATATGATCGAATGAAATTAAGTTTGTCATCTTTCTATGTTAGAGATACCAATTGCAAGGAAGACATATTAAGAATAGGAAAACTGAAAACATATATGACCCCCGACCTGTCTCTGAGGCTCCGTGAACTTGCCACTGATTGGCCAGGTCCTGGTGATGTCACACACGTAACCATGGTACTCGCAGCCTGCGTCAACAAGAACCAGCTCTCCGCTGTTTATAACCTGTCGTTTGCACAAATACAGAAACATGATTTTTGGTGACAAAGTTCAATACATGTCAGGGTTTTTCTAAAGAGGGGAACAAGGGCGCTGCACCCTCATGCCCTAACCATGCAACCCCTTACCCTGGGGAGTAGATATGCTGACAAGCTTAAAATTCAGATTGACCAGAGATGCTACTAGTACTAGGTCACATACTAGTATGCATGTGACGTGCCTGACAGTAATTTTCCCCTAAAGAAGCCTAATAGGATGCCTCTTTTTAAGTTGAAATCCTCTAAACTCCACACTGTAGATGGGGAAAACCCACATCTTCCCCCGCTAGGTTGCTCCTCACAATGCCCCATGCAATTTTCTTCTCAAAAACCACCTGATTATTGCTGATGTAGTGGAGCGTGTTTGCCCGGTTGCCCCCAGCGACCACCGGTGGATATGCCAGCATGTCCGCTCCGTCCATCCGACACTCGTAGTCCAGCTTCCCCTGCAGCTGGGCCTCGCTCACGCCAGGGAACGAGAAACGCATCGCGTCCGCGAACGCCTGCGCCGTGATGTCAGCAGCTTTCTGCATCAGCGCTATCTCGCTGTAAGACTTGACCAATCGGAGCTGCTGTACAAACCTACTGATTGGTTGAGTCGTCGCTTTGCTCTGCAGCGTTCTCGGCTGGAGAAGTGACGTCTTGATCTGCTCGCACAGGTGTCTGTGAACCGGTTTGAAGTGGTCGAACCAAACCGTCCAATCCGCAGTCCTGAACTGGACGAGGAATTTCCCGAGATCGTCTATCTTCAACGTTTGGTCCACTCCGGTCAGCTGTAGCGCTCCGTCCGTACCGGAGCGGGGACCGTCCCACAGCTCGCGGTCGGGGTTCCGCTCGGGAACCAGCAAGGTCGCTTTGTGATTGGACAGAGAAGTTTCAGGGCAAGATTCGAGCACGAGAACACTGTTGGGCTCCTTGAAACCGCTGAGGTAGAGGAAGTTTGGGTCCTGGCGGAACGGGTAGGGTACGTCCACCGCCATGTACTTAACCGGGCTGGACACAACGATAACGACATGTCTGCTTTGTTTCCCATGATGCTCCTTGATTGCGGACATCAGCTGACCCCTGCGCTGACGGAATTCTTCCCGCTGGATTCCCGTGGTGACCTCTCCGGGTTGCATGAGATGGGGGTGGGTCTGCGAGGTCGGCTGACCCAGATATCGCAAGGTCCTTACACAAACGGGAGAACTTGACGAAAAGTTTTTTGAGAAACAAGTTCTGAAGTGGCCTAAAGTGATCAAAATGTTTGACCCTTGGATATGTGGGAAACTGTTCTTACCCACAATCCTTAACACCTTGAAGGACAACGAAGAGAACATCTTGGCTGCGGAAGAATAAAAAAAGTTCAAGCAAGACTCCTTTTTAGACCTGTACCTGGCCTTCCTGAGTAAGACTTTTAATAAGACATGCTCCCAGCTGTTCCCTCCCGAGCATTGCTTCTTAAGACAGCTCCCCTGGATAAGAGTTCTTGAAACGTGCTTCAAGTTGGTCTGTCCTGAGCAGAGTCCTTGAAGATGTGTTCCCTGAGTATAACAGAATCCGTAAGATGCGTTTCTCACTGAAGTGAGATCCCTGTGCACAAAATAGAAATACACATTTAGTTCGAATTCTACTTGTACTGAGTTGTAGGAATGCAACATTTATAAGTTAATAAAGTTTGTCTGGAAGTATTTGCCAAAATCGAAACACAACGTGATCAGAGATAGCAGACTTCACCCCATCACACAGTAAGTGCCCCCTGGTAGAACATACAGAAACTGCACTGCAGTAACACACACGGACACGGACACACACAAACACATACACACAAACATACAGACACAACACACACAATGAGTCTCACACATATTCACATGCCCGCAAAACACACACACACGATAGACCTGTGACCACCCAACCACACCGAGAAATCCCAGCATGAAGCAAGTGTTTTATAGAGAGATTCGTAACCAGGTTTGTTACACAACTCGATGAAGTTAAATTTTAACCTCCTTGCACAACCACACGTGTTTTGTGTTCCTCAGATAATTTTCGAATTTAAATAATTGGGTCAACGTCAGACTGCGGCCGGATTCTGGCTATAAACCATGGCTGCTAACGATAGAATACATTTATTTTACATTAGATATATTCTTAACAACGACCGGAAAAACATGACGTTTAAGAGTTCCTTATGAATGTTTACATCACTGACCAGAGGTCAAACTATGTTCATAATTTTATGACGCCCCCCTCCCCACCAGATCAAAAATATACTTCGTACGCCGAACGCCGGCATAATATCACGTTCATATTTACCAATATGCCACAGCAAATACTTTCTTTTCCACACGTACCTTACCACAAGCCGTTCGCCCTTGCTATGTCCGCATGGTGTCTTGAATACTGCAGTTCACGAGCAAGACACGAGTGGACCCGCACGTAAGACACATGTAAATGTTACACGTACACCAGCGCCACCTAGCATGTTTAATCAAAACTGCAGCTAACACAAAGCAGATGTGTGGTGCCTTTTGTGTACATATTCAGCTACGAATGAATGAACTGATTAATTGAATGACTGAATAACAAATTGGAAACGATGGAAAGAGGAAAAAGACTCACAAGGAGGTCATTTACATAAAATAGACTTGTTTTATTTGCATAAAATGCCTAAATGTTCGTTAGACACTGGATGCTTAATTAAGAATTCTCGCTAATGTAAGAAGTTAAAATCTCCAAAATTTAACAATTTTTCACACTCCAGATAATAGGCAAGCACAGTAGCAAGAAACAAAAAATAAGCAAATAAATATAGGAAAAAATTAAAAAATACACATTTGTACAAGCATATTGTTTTAAAGCTACAATTTCCTATAGTAGCTAAATGTAATGTTTCAATGAAGGACTCATAATTTCTATACAATATCAATAAGAATACACTAAAAAAATAACATGGTTCTATCCTGGTTGTTTGACAGAAACTCATTGGAATATTATTGGCACCTGCCCAAAACAATGGCAAGATATTTGGCATTTAAAGTTAAAATATGTACCATACCCATACTGTAAATACATTTAAGTGACTTAATTTTGCATTAGGGAGAAAACGGAGTGTTCACAGTGGTTTTTAGTTCCTGGTTGAACCAAGATGGTAGTCAGGTGGACAAAACAAGCATTTCTGTGGTGGTTTTCAGTAAAGAGGGACTACAAAAACTAGTGCTGTGTACTGGTAGTGTACCGTAAAAATTGATTATGTTTCTGTCATTATTGAAGAAGTTAAGAAAAACATTATTCATTTTTCAAATTGTTCAGGTACAGGTACAGGTGATGTTACGCAGCACTAACCAAAACTGTGAACATTAAACCATCACAAACTTAAATGCATTTACAGTAACACATATTAAAAGCTAAGAAGCGTAATAACAGAATGTGAAGTAACATTGTATCTCTCAGATTTTTTTCCAAAACTGCTTGAGACATTCGTACAGAAAGAAAAAAAAATTATGTAGCTCCTAATTCCACAGGAAATACCATCTATACAAGCTTCAATTCATGACCTAATTCTATGCAACAATACAGCACTGTAGGTTACCTACATTCGTTCTATCTGTAGTAATACTACCTGTAGAATGGACTCTTTTTCAATAACCAACATTTAGCAGATTAATGATAGTAATAATAATAAATACTAGAAATGGCACAATTTCATAATGTTGTAGCTTCGTAAAGCTAAAGTAAACAAACCGATAAGCGAATACAATGACCTTAACTACAGTTATATTGTAGACTCTGTAATATTGCGAATGTACTCTTTCAATTGTGACATTAACACTGACCTATGGCACCGTAGACTGTGATGAGCATTTTTAGGCCAAGGAAAACTAACGTTGTGTTTCTCATTACCATCTAGTAAAAATCAGGGTTGGTAGGTAGGGATTTTTTTCTCTTTTTTTAAAAACATTTCTGCCAAAGCGATCCAACAAATACATTTTAACAATGTAACACTGAAATGCATTAGGAGACTGGTATTTTCAACATCATACTTCAACTATACAGGTATATTGTACAAGCACTTATACTTTTCTGGTCGTATCATTTTTTCCATCGCAACAGAAAAGAGAAGAACATGTTGGAATATGATTTTTCAATGTTTGGATCGCTATGATGTCTAATAAAAAAATTCTAAGTCTCTTGCCAGCCTTTCAGTTTAATTAATTAACCAAAAAAGGATAGGGCTGGCAGGTTTTTGCTAGTGTTGGTCAGGTAACTGAAAACACAACATTTTTTCCCAAGGTCTTACTTAGAGATGCTCATCTCTGTGAGAAGAATACAGATAGAGAAGTGAATATTGTAGATGGCACATATAGGTGTCACAATAATCTCAAACAGTGGACGTGAGTTCGTTTTTGGCACTCATTTACAAGGCGACAAAATAGAGGATTTGTTCTTCATAAGAATATGCACATCTATTTTCAACATACAAAGTGATGAAAGGCACTTTTCGGGAATCCACGGAGTTAAGTTACTTGTTACAAAATTTGCTCATGTCTAGAGCATTGCCAACTTCTAATTTGGCACTGAAATATGTATACCGGACGACTAGGTTGATGTGAAGACTTGGATTTTGTTTTAATAAAAAACATTCATAATCATAAATCCATGAGGTTGATTGTCCATATTGCTGTTTGGTTCGATATTTTTTAGGGAAGAGTCCATGACAACTTTTTTTCTGAAAAGAAAGACAAACCTTTCTTGTTGATACTGAGAAGTTAAATCTTACTTCTAACATACACTTGTAATACTAATAGGTATCATACCAATGTGTCCAGCTCAAAGATGGTATCAGACCAGTGTTACTGGGGAATCAGTTCAGAGGTGGGATATTAGTATTACATGTACACTTTTGTTGTTCAGCTGAGGGTTGTGGCCTCATACCATGGTTTAAATTGTGTCAAGCTCGGGGATTGGGTATGCAAACATCATAAAGTCCATGCTGTACTTTGGTATGAGATCCTTTAATAACTGTGGTGGTACTTCAGACAGGTACTGTCGTAGTATGTTCTTGTTCGTGGGCTTGTAATACGCCTGTCGCTGTGGGAACCTGACGCTGGGTGGGGCGCCGACGGCCCTCAAGACGTGATTGGCGTCGGCCTCCAGGTTCTCCTGCGTACCGATAAAGTCGTACTGAATGGGGCATGGTTGGCAGAGCTTTGTGAACGGCTGCCAGTGTTCGTTCATTTCCCGCGGTTCTGTGTCCGACAGATAATGGACAAACTCCGAGAACGTCATGTCCGTTCCGTTGACGTTCGTGGGCGCGTTGGCACGATACTTCCTGATAATGTCCCTCCCGTATCTCAGAGGAAAATCCACGATAGCCTTGTTGGCGAATTTGTCGCGATACGCCGACAACAGGCGTTGCATTGGGTCGCGTACAAACATAAATTTGTAGTAGCTCTCCAGGCGGCTTTTAACTTCGTCCGCCGGCAAGTCCGATAAAAACACCAAATCTTTCCGATGGTCCATCTTGACCCTCTTCTCGACGTTCTCGATTTTACCGTCCAAAACTTTGATGACCTTTTTCCAGTTGGAACAGGCCACCTTCGGTATGTAGCAGTACAAGAACTTGTATTTGTCGTTGACGATGATATGTCTGAAGAGGGTCTTCTGTTCCCATGTTTCAAGGTTGTACGGTGATCTGGGCATCCCTTCTCTACTGCATACTGATTGGATGGTGTAGTTCTGTATATCACGTTGTACCTGGCGGGGAAAAAAAAGATTTCAGAATTTAAATAAAAATACTGCAAATCTTGAAATGTTTGAGACAGTTTTATTTTCAGTGACCATTCCATTCATGACTCCATGAATTCGCATTTCCTACTATGTTGTTACAGAATTGTTTTTGACTGTGAAATTAAGTCCCGGCAAAAATAAACAAATCTACAGTAATGAAACAATCAGTAAATACATGGTAACCTTTGGTTAGACTGAGCAGGGTAAACAAAGGTTTCACATGTCTGGATCATCATCATACAAAGTTACAAAGTCTCAAGTTTACTTGAAGTCAAACTCAAAAGTTCACTATTCACTGCTCAGTGCTTTTAATAGTTCAGTTTTAATACAATTAAAAAAGATAACACAAAAGTCTGATCCCCGCTGTCAATCAATTAGCATTTCAACCAATAAGAGAGTGCCTGCATGTCTGTCACATGTGTGAAGTGAGGTAAACAAACATTGACATCCCTGCCTCTGGGAAACTAACAATGATGTTTAAAATCACAATCATCAACTCTTATGTACTAAAATGAGCCTTAAATAAGTCTGATTGTTACAGTTATTTTTTTATCCTTCATTTCTCAAATATTTTCTCTCATTCCAGATTTTTCCATGCACCCTCGCCCCCTATGAACAAATTGGAATAGTCCTACGGAAGTTTGTTGTGGGAAGCTGAGATATGTCATCACATACCTCTGCGTAGTGGGAGGGGGGCAAAACATTATCCTAAGCTATATTATATAGCATAATTTCACGCTACCTTAAAGTCTTGAGATTCAGCGGGTGCCTCTGCTCTCTCCGCGGGCCTGGGTGCGCTGGTGCCCCGATCCCAAGCCGGCACGAGTCGCCCCCGCCGTGCCTGCGGAGTTCTCCCCAAGACGATCCACGTCATCAGCATACTCAGCATGGCCAGGCCGCCTAGCCCGAGTAGAAACCGTGAGCTCCGCCGGCCCCACAGCATGCTGCATCGGCAGATAAAGTGTGTGGAGTTTAACGGGGCCACACGGGGGGCTAGCTAAGTGTCGGCTCGGTGGGAAGCGAGGGGAGAGCCCGCGGGGATCTCCGAGGCGTCCCGTTACTTTTCCTCCTGTGGGAATCCGAGTGAAAAACGCGTCAAGGATTAAATAAAAGTTTACACCCCAGTAACAACTCGAAAAGCGTACGCTGTACTTAGAAATGATCGGCCAGTCATCGTAGAAAACTTTTCGATAATCGAGTAAACGAGTTGAGCCAAACTCGAAGTAAGAAATCACCGCTAGCTGGCACCACTGACGTCTGGACTGATGGCAGCGGGACATTCCACCACAGGCGATTCGATTCTACTAGAGGTTAAAGGTCAATTCAAGCAGATGTTAAGGTATGAGTACACAGTATTTCGCCGCGACCCCCGGAGTCTGTGACGTAGCGGTAAGAAAATAGTGCGCCCTAAACCTTGAACCGTGTGTAAAAACGTTGACGTGAATGCCAGCGAGGCACAAACTTTACTATATGGTAGTATAATAATTGGGCTTTTAGATCGTAGGAATGAGATTGTGAAGTTTTCCCATTCGGCGTATAAATGCGCGTGACCTTTGCAGCTGCCTGCCGAGGTGAGTCGGCTTCACTTCCGCATGACCCCGCATGACCCCATATCAAAGTGGCCGTCAAATTGTTAAAAAACCATAACTTTTTTTGCTTTTCAGCTATTTTGTAGATCGTACCCTCGACTTCAACATATTTGCTTGTCGTGATTTTGTAGGGTACCCTACTATGATTTTATCCACGTCGATGTGGGTCACTTTGTGGTCCTTAACTATAGAAACCCCCATAGGCCGAAAACTGTGTTCTGCTACCTTAAGAGGAGAGATCGTGAGTTTCTTTGTATCCACTCAGTTCAGCTTGATTGAATATCGGTGTACTACAAAAAAGGAGCAGGCCAAAATGTTATTAGAATATTTCATCTAAAAATCGGTGATTACCTTATTTGTTTGTTTCTTTGTTACTTTTATGATGCCCACGGTCTTGATGACGACCATTCTGGCATGTTGTGTACAAAAGTCTTGTTAAATGCCGTTCCCAAAGATGCAAGATCGGTGACACGGCAGGAATCGAACCCGGAACCACTTCATTCTGAGCCGAACACGCTGCCGTTGCACCACACGATCCCAAATCCAAGTCGACCTTTGACATGAAACGCTGGTGTGATACCGCTACGGTTCCAGAAGTTTCTGCGTGGTGAGACCCTGTGCGGAAGTAGCGTGGACTGAGAGCTCATGTCGGGCCGTTACAACAAAACATTTACCTCGCCGTAAACTATAGCCCTCTAAACCCTAAATATAGCCTAGCCTTGTAGATCCTGCAAGCAGCCATGGACGCAGAGAAGATAGCCCAACTCCAGGCCTTCGTGCAGATGTGCAGGGCTGACCCGGGGGTTCTACACGACCCGAAACTGCAGTTCTTTAAAAGCTGGATGGAAAGGTGAGAGAGCCTTAAGGTCACGCTTAGGGACAAGGCTATTTATTTTACGACTCAGGCGACAAATGTAGGAGTGAAATATGATAGAACCGAACAAAGAAATGTTACAAAAGGAGGAGAAATGCAGAAATTCAGTAAAGTAAGATGAAATAAAATGATAGGATGAAAGAGGAGGGTCCCCTAGGGGAATAGAAAAATCATGTTGGTCGTGACCATGACTTTGGGGGGAGGGGCAAACAATAGTATTAAGCAGAAATATCGTGAATAGGGAAAAACATGGCCGCAATTGTTCAACTTGGCTGTGTGTAACTATTAATCAATTACATGCACAAGGCAGTCATTTACTGTAAATTCATATATTCTAACGGAGATTTGATTTGGCAGCAGAATTAAAGGAGGCTTTGTTGATGTTCACTGAAAGTATGCGGTTGAGAAAAATACAGCAGAAGTATTATACAACACACAATGGCTTGCAATGTGATGTGTCATGATTTTGCAGCAAAAGGGCAGTGTGAGAGCCGCATAGATACAATTTATAAACATATCAAGATATGGGTTGACCAAATTTGTAAAAGGAGAAAAAGTACTAGAGGAAAAGTAAATCATTTGATAGTAGCACTGCGGTTTGCAATACTATTAAGGAGGTTTTAATCTGATTGAAATACCTATATGGTACTATCAATAAAAAGATTGTAAGACTAAGAGCATGATATTATATAAAAATGAGGAACAGTCTGGATTGTATAATTATCTAAAAAAACAGCTACATAACCTAATATACAAAATTGATTGATTCCGCCTTATCATCAGTCCAGAAGGGGGTGTGGCAGGTATGATCATTTTGTAATTTTGAACAACCTGCCCATGGCTCAGCAGTGACACCTGCTGGAGATCAACAGTACTGCAGCAGTGTTTGCTGTTGCAATATTTATCATATCTCGTTATACATTTTCTCATACAGATGCTGTATGGAAGTGGCATTTTACACCACACATCTCAGTCTAAAGAAGATACTGTAGATTCATTTATTTTCGCCTAGACTTTTCGCGGTAGGGACGGAAAGGAGGTTGTCGTGGTGTTTTAAGTTCATATGGTTGATACGATTCTGTAATACAGTGGTAAGGGATATTCTGGGGGTGTGATGATTTCGCGGTTGAGAGGCTACTGCGAAAATAAAACCATCGTCAATATTTCAGGATTAACGGTAATGTTTTGTTTTTCTGCAGCATGGGAGCCAACATCCCACCAGCATCGTCCTCCCAGTCTGGAACAACTCAGGATAGCCCTCCACCAATGGTAAGGCTGCTAACATTATGTTTATAATATAACTAGCACCAATGGTGAGGCTGCAAATATCATGTTTACTTAGTAGATCTATCACCAATGGTGAGGCTGCAGACATCATGTTTACATAGTAGATCTATCACCAATGGTAAGGCTACAAACATCATGTTTACAAAAAGTAGATCTATCACCAATGGTAAGGCTACAAACATCATGTTTACAAAAAGTAGATCTATCACCAATGGTAAGGCTACAAACATCATGTTTACATAGTAGATCTATCACCTATGGTAAGGCTACAAACATCATGTTTACTTAGTAGATCTATCACCAATGGTAAGGCTGCAGACATCATGTTTACATAGTAGATCTATCACCAATGGTAAGGCTACAAACATCATGTTTACAAAAAGTAGATCTATCACCAATGGTAAGGCTACAAACATCATGTTTACAAAAAGTAGATCTATCACCAATGGTAAGGCTACAAACATCATGTTTACATAGTAGATCTATCACCAATGGTAAGGCTGCAAACATCATGTTTAGACAGTTCATGTAGCTCTAGCACCTGACCAATGGTGAGACTGGAAACATCAGTCGTTGACTGTTTTAGAGCCCTAGCTACCACCTTCTCTACCTTCCCATGAACTTAACTGTAACAGTTGTTAACGTGGAACTGAATAAAACGTTGCCAGCTTGGTCCTTTCTCAGCTAGATCATTTAGCTTATAGTTACTGTAATTCACTTTATCTTCATGAAGTTCATGGTAGCAAAATTTCACAGTGTAAGGAAAATAGACATTTTCACTTAACTTTAACTTCACGGTGGCGGCAGGTGATTTACAGAATGGATGTGTGAAGGAATCATAAATGATAACAACAGTTTTTTTACGGTGATGATAAGTTCACGGTACAGTGGAGACCATGAAAACAGTGAACATAAAGTTACAGTGAAAGAAACAAGAATGACAGTATATAGTAGATTTTAATGCATATTTGTAGAACTTTGATTAAATTGTCTGCCAATCAATGTTATGGTGATATGATGTTGTACCCTATGAATGTAGTCAATAGAATTCAGACTATGACTCCAAGGTTGATTTTGATGAACATTCAATTTAAGATTGTAGATTAACTGTATTGTGTGATTTGTATTGTTCCAGGGATCAGCCTCAAAACCAGCCCCTCCCCCTGAACCTGAACCTGAGTCAGAGGAGAGCGAAGAGAGCGACCTTGGTGAGTTGGGGATGGTTTTTACTTTCATACTGGTTGCACTGTCTTCAATCTTAATCAGTGCATGAACATCAGCCATGATGATTTCTGTGTGACTGTTTTCCTCCTAACTCCATCAAATTAATCTCCAAGCAGATGTACATGTAAGGATCTGGCTTATTTTTTTAATGCCGTTTTTGCTACACATCTTAGACATCTACATTGGACCTCTTTTCGACTAGTATTGCATTTTTACCAAGCACCGCCTCCTCTAACATCTGCTTGGAGATTAGCCTCAGACTATCTATTATGGGGTATTCAAACCCCCTGGCGCTTTTGGTGATGATAGGGAGTGGGACAGCTGACATAATGACAAACACCCCCCTCCCCCTGCACGACTCTGGATAAGGGGCTCTTGTAAATTGTAGAACCATGATCTGCTATAAACAGGTTCCTGTGTAATGCATACTAGTAACTTCAGAACTGAACTGTCATACTTGTACTAACATTGTCCTATTCTTGACCTGTTTTACAGATATTGACATGGAGGGTGTGATTGAGGGTGATTCAGACCCACCTCCTGACATGGGGGATGATAGTATTGAGGTGAGCATGTGTTCCATCTTTGGAAGTTTGCTACATTTATATATCATTGGTTCAGGTCTGCTGGTTTAGGTCTCCTATTGTTTTTAGACCTCTGTATAAGAGTCTGAACAGATGAAACAAGGATATTACATGATAAGGTTTTGTTGACAAACCGTATGATCTGTTGCTCCCTATCTCCTGACAGGTAACAGAAGAAATGATGGACCAGTCGGATGACAAGAGGGGTGAAGCACAGGCTGCCATGAACGAAGGTGGGTTCTTCTCCGTTTGGCACAAAATAGTGTAACTCTTGAAATGTAACTCTTGAAATGTTCGTGGTGGTTTCCTGGTAACCATCCACTGCAAAACCATGACACCACGAATATGATTGTGTTTCCATTGTATTACAGAATTGTTCTAAACCACTTAAGTTAAACCACTTAAAACCGTGCGAAAAAGTTCTAATCCCTTCCTACTGCATCCAAAATTCAAAATAAATCCCGCTGAAACGTAGTGAATTTATTATAAAGTGTTGCCTGGACTGGGCTTTGTGTGTCTTGGTATTCTTTGTGAATAAGTTGACAAAACCACAGATGTCACTGTACAGAACATCTATATGTCATGTAAAGCAATTATTCTTATCAAAGGTAAACAATACTGTAGATCAACTGGGGTAGGTTGAAAACCCTTTTCAAAGCTAGAATACTGACACACTCCCACCAGTACGAAATTGGACACCGTGTAATTAAGTAGGACCTGCGTGCCGGGGTGCCAGACCTACTAACAAGGTATAGAGTGACAGGCGGGCGTTCCACAGGGTTTGCACGGACGGATTGCAGAAATTCCTGTGGAATTCTGCAAATCCGGCGTAAAGTATACTATTAAGCTCGCTCCTAAAGCTTTGCTAAAAAAACAAGGAGATGTAGAACTGTTTCTTTTTGTTTTCAGAGAAAGACATACATGTGGCTGTAGAACTTATAGTTTATGTTTCCTACAGGAGAGAAAGAGAAGGCCATCGAGCTGTGGACAGAGGCCATCAGGCTTAACCCCCAGTCTGCTCCGCTGTTTGCCAAGAGGGCAAGGTGGGTCAAAGGGCACTGCAAGCTGTAGTTCTGACATTTCATGGCTTCCAAAAAAAATTTATGGATGATGTAAATGGAAAACTGAAGAAAGTTAGAAATGCGTTTTACAGTGTGTGGTAACCTAGCTACTGTGACTGAAATGTTGGCATAGATAAAGCTTTGGAAAATGCAATACTGTATTTAGTACTTTTTGGATGTGTACTGTAAATGCATTTAAGGTTGTGGTGGTTTAGTGACTTCCCGGTTTTTGAGGTTCAATGTGAGCTTTTCACCGCAAACTTAAAACCACCGCGAAAATGCTTCTTCTGTCTTTAGCCCACCTACCACCACCAACTGAGAACCAACGCAAAGACTCTATGTTCTTTCTACCGCAAATTTAAATCACTGTGAACTTTAAAGTTTAATGCATTTACGAAATAGCTTAATGCTAAAATGGCTATTTTGTGTTTCAGCTGCTTTCTGCGTATGAGCAAACCCAACGCTGCGATCCACGACTGTGACCGAGCCATCCAGCTGAACCCTGACTCCGCAGCAGGCTACAAGTGGAGGGGAAAGGCACACAAGTAGGTGATCTTACATGGGGGAGGGGGGCACACAAGTCGGTGACCTTACATGGGGGAGGGGGGGCACACAAGTAGGTGATCTTACATGGGGAAGGGGGCACACAAGTAGATAACCTTTAACTTACATGTGGGAGGGGGGCATACAAGTAGGTGATCTTACATGGGGGAGGGGGGCACACAAGTAGGTAACCTTACATGGGGAGGGGGCACGCAAGTTGGTGACCTTACATGGGGGAGGGGGGCACACAAGTAGGTGACCTTACATGGGGGAGGGGGGCACACAAGTAGGTAACCTTACATGGGGAGGGGGCACACAAGTTGGTGACCTTACATGGGGGAGGGGGGCACACAAGTAGGTGATCTTACATGGGGGAGGGGGGCACACAAGTAGGTGATCTTACATGGGGGAGGGGGGCACACAAGTAGGTAACCTTACATGGGGAGGGGGCACACAAGTTGGTGACCTTACATGGGGAGGGGGCACACAAGTTGGTGACCTTACATGGGGGAGGGGGGCACACAAGTAGGTAACCTTACATGGGGAGGGGGCACACAAGTTGGTGACCTTACTTGGGGTAGGGGGCACACAAGTAGGTAACCTTACATGGGGAGGGGGCACACAAGTTGTTGACCTTACATGGGGGAGGGGGGCACACAAGTAGGTGACCTTACATGGGGAGGGGGCACACAAGTTGGTAACCTTACATGGGGAGGGGGGCACACAAGTTGGTAACCTTACATGGGGAGGAGGGCAATAAGGGGGAGGGGGTAACACATGTAAGTGAACTTACATGGGGCACACAAGAAGGTGACTTCATATGGGGGAGGGGGCACACATGGGCGAGAAGGGCACACAAGTATAGGTGCCTTTACATGGGAGGGGGGGGGGCACACAAGCAGGTGACTTCATATGGGGAAGGTAGGGCACTCAAGTACAATGTAGGTGACCTTTCATGGGGGAGAGGGGCACACAACTAGGTTACCTTACAAGGGGAGGGGGGTTTGACTGGGTACAATGCATCCTCAAATGCCAGGCCCGCCACCTCAAAGAACGAGGGTGTTGGTGTCATAAATACACTTGTCAAACTGTGTGTAATGTTGTGTCACATTGAGTCACAATCATGTATAACATCAGTTTTCTTAAAGATGTTTGTTTGTACTGAATCCTGCAGGTTGTTAGGTCACTGGGTGGAGTCTGCCAGAGATCTGGCCACAGCTCAGAAGATTGACTACGATGACGACACCTACCTGCTCCTCAAGGAAGTGCAGCCAAAGGTACAGCTACATGCAAAATTATTCAACCCCCCTTGCATTTTGGACATTTTGGCAAATTGAGGAACTTTACAGCTACATAATATTACTAAATCATATAAGTGATGAACAGATATGTTATTACAATCTGATACCACAGCAAAAGTTAAGATTTTTTTCATAGTCCATCCAAAATAGCAACTTTCACACAAATAGTACGTTGCAAAATTATTCAACCCCCTATGAGGGTTTGTCTTTAGTACTAAGTGCAGCACCCCTATTTATCTTAACCTGAATTCACCTGATGTAGACGTGAACGATTGCTTGTCACAAGCTTCTGGCAGTGCTCTTTGCGAATTTCGGCCCTTTCTCATGGGCAATGGTCTCCGGCTAGCAATTTTTCGAGGTTTACGTACCGCAACAGCTTTCAATAGATCCAATCCAAAATTCTGAACTGAGTTTAAGTTTGGAGACTGTTACGGGTACTCAAGAACCTTCCAGGTTCTTTTTGTGACCAAACATATCTGGATGTCGATGTGTGCTTGGGGTTATTGTCTTGCTGGAATGTCTAATGACGCCCCAGCTTCAACTCCTTAACGGACCTGGCGACATTCTTGGCCAGAATTTCAGCAGCCACAGTGATATCTCTTAGAAGACAGGTGGACAAGAACCATATAATTACTGTAAAAGTCCTGAAAAACAATTTGGCTCAAGGAGAAACTGTTGTTTCAGTGGACACAGTGCGCCGCACACTTCATGCCGAAGGGCTCAAGGTCAGAACCCCAAGACCCACACCATTGCTGAAGCCATGCCACAAGAAAAGTTGCCTCCAGTATGCTCAAAACAACCTACTAATGCCACAGTAGTTTTTGGACGCTGTTATATGGACTGACGAAACAAAAAAAACTTGACCTCTTTGGTCCTCCGGGTCAGAGGTATGTTTGGCACAGGAAAGACTAAGCATACGCAGAGAGGAACACCCTGCCTACCGTGAAGCATTGTGATGGGTCTGAGGTTCTTTGGGGGTGTTTTGCTTCCAATGGCACTGGGAATAAACACTGTGTTGAAGGCATCATGAAATAAAACCAGTACTAGGATATTCTGACCAGGAAAGTTACCAATTCCGTTAGAAAGTTGAAGCTGGGGCGTCATTGGACATTCCAGCAAGACAATGACCCCAAGCACACATCGACATCCACATATGTTTGGTAATAAAAAAAACCTGGAAGGTTTTTGAGTACCCATAACACTCTCCAGACTTAAACTCAGTTCAGAATTTTTGGTTGGATCTGAAGACAGCAGTTGCGAAACGTAAACCTCGAAAAATTGCTGAGCTGGAGACCATTGTCTACGAGAAATAAGCTGAAATTCCCAAAGAGCACTGCCAGAAGCTTGTGACAAGCTACCGTTCACGTCTACATCAAGTGAATTCAGCTTTTAGATAAATAGGGGTGCTGCACTAAGTACTAAAGACAAACCCTCATAGGGGGTTGAATAAATTTGCAACGTACTATTTGTGTGAAAGTTGCTATTTTGGATGGACTATGAAAAAAATCTTAACTTTTGCTGTGGTATCAGATTGAATACATGTCTGCGCATCACTTATATGATTTAGTAATATTATGTAGCTGTAAAGTTCCTCAATTTGCAAAAATGTCCAAAATGTAAGGGGGGTTGAATAATTTTGCATGCAGCTGTAGGGGCAGACTTTAGCCATCCTTTTGAACTAATCTTACTGTACTTCCAACAATGATTGTAAAGGAACAAGAGTAAGACACACAGTGAAATTTGAGATTCATCTTTTGGTATCATGACTTGTGAAAAGTGTGCTGTGATGCTTACTTTCACAATGGTTAACATTTTTACGTCAAATTTATTTCTTTAAATTCTTGAGATGTTTTTCTAATATCATCAACACAGGCCCACAAGATCCAGGAGCATCGGCGCAAGAAGGAGCGGAAACAGGAGGAGAAGGAGCTGAGAGCTCGGAAGAAACGAGTCCAGAAGGCAAAGGAAGCACAGGAGAAGGCCAAGAGGGTGAGTCAGGGGACGTGTGGTGGGGAGGGGGGCACACAAGGTAACCTTCAAGGTTGTTATTATGGTGTGGTTGGGACGGGGGCACAAAACGACCTTCAAGGTTGTTATTATGGTGTAGTGGGGAGGGGGGCACAGAAGATGACCTTCAAGTTTGCTTATGATGTTCTGGGGAGGGGGGCATGCAAGGTGACATTGAAGATTGTTCTTGTGGTGTGGCAGGGAGGGGGGCACACAAGGTCACCTCAAGGTTGTTGAATGTTCTCATGGGGAGGGGGGCACATTTGGTGACCTTTAAGTTGTACCCATGGTGTGGAGGGGTGGAGGCATCCTTCCAGTTGTTCCTAGGTGAGAAAAAGCGAGTTGCAGGGGCTGTAGCCCGAAGCCAAGTACACATGGGTCCTGGTGGTTGTTTTCCGGGTAGTTTTTCAGGGTTATGGTTAGATGTGTGATAAGGCATTAGAGATATAACATAAGTGATATGTGATATTGTATTTTCCTACAGGAACAGGAAGAGAGGGAACGGCAGGGTCCTTCGGCTGGGTTCGGAGGTGGCTTTCCGGGCGGTTTCCCTGGCGGATTTCCAGGTTTTCCTGGGGCAGGTGGCGCAGCTGGTGGAATGCCAGGAGGAATGCCAGGTGGAATGCCTGGAGGAATGCCGGGAGGAATGCCTGGAGGAATGCCTGGTGGAATGCCTGGAGGAATGCCAGGCGGAATGCCAGGAATGCCAGGAGGGATGCCAGGCGGAATGCCGGACATCAACAAAATCATGTCAGACCCAGAAATCATGGCTGCTTTCCAGGTAGGTTACTTTTATGATTGTCTGGCGTGGCCATTTTGTTTTGTATCTGTCTTTTACCTATGTCATCTTGAATATCAAGTGTTCCATATTTGATCGACAAACCTTTTCAGAAAATTGAAGCCTTGAAAGAATGAATGAATGAACTGCTCTGCTCTAATTATTGTGCACAGTACAATGTATGGCAACAATGACAAAATAATCAATACAATAAAACTAGTCCTTCTTAAAAACTATGACTACAAGAATATGGCCGTAAATGATAATTAACATAATGTACGTTAAATGTTTCTGTCACAATACATTTCTCTCTTTTGTAAAGCGCTGCATATGTATTGCATAAGTACGCATATTGTAGATATGGACTCAAGGCATGACATAACTACATGTAGATTGAAAATGTCTGTGTTTGTGTTTGGCAGGGCTTACAAGAGTTACATGACTATTGTGATTCTCTGTTTCTTACAGGACCCAGAAGTCTTGGCCGCATTCCAAGACGTCAGCCAGCACCCCGAGAACCTGGCCAAGTACCAGAGCAACCCTAAGATTGCCAACCTCATAGCCAAGATGTCCACCAAGTTCGGAGGGGGGCCAGGAGGGGGTCCAGGTGGACCTCCAGGGGGCCCCCCTATGGGAGACGACCCCCCAGCGCCGGAACCCCCTGTCGATGACGGACTAGATTAGACTCAATCCTGACAAACATTCACTTGTATAAGAGATTAAGAACGATGTTTAGATAGTTTTTATGCTGTAATTGTCCTCTCTAATCGTGTAGGAATCACCTGGTCAGGAATGTTGACCTCTATTGATAAGATGAAGGTCACCTTGAAACAGTAAAAACCTTCACAAAGCTGTAGTACGCTTGGAATCACCATTTGGACTCATTCACACCCCAACTTTGGACAATCAGACTCTGTACAGAGAAAGGATACTTGTAGTAAAAAAAAGTGTCCACAACACATGATGTAAAAATATTTTTTTTTTTACGTAGATTTTTTTGTTGCTTTCATTATTAATTCCCCTTTATACCCCAGTGCAGAAGAGAGGGAAGAAACCATGTTGATGTCAAAGGGAGGGTCAAGAACCCTGAGAAGGTCAAGAAAGTATGGAAAGGTCAAGAAACATAAGCGGCAGCAAGGGGCGTGTTATGTGGTCTGACATATAAATGTAAATCATGTAAAATGGAGTCTTCTGACACACATAAAAGAAACATGGACTGTTCTGACACACATTAACAGAAATGTGGACTGTTCTGACTCTTTTGACACACCTAACTGGACTCTACTGACACACACAGATGGAAAATGGACTGCTCTGACGCACATACATGGAAAATGGCTGTTCTGTCTGACACACATCAGAAAAATGGACTGTTCTGTCACACATGTAAACAAATTGTTCTGACACACAAACAGACATGGACTGTGACACATGAACAGAAAGTGGACTGGTGTGACATGTCACAGAAAAATGGACTACTGTCTCTCAGGAAAGTATTTGATGAAATGCAGTCAATGAAAGTGCACAAGTGATGCTGTAAAGGGTTTCAATCAACACCATGTTATGCAGATGATATACCTGTAAATAACGGCAGGCTATGTACCCGCGGTGATAGAAATGTTCTTGCATTAAGAGTGATGCTCCAGTTATGTTGTAGGAAGGATTGTACATGTAGCTACAATCATGTAATTCTGCAAGCGCTGGAAAGCTGGGTCAAATAGGCCAGCCATGAATGGGTTCAGTCTTCCCTTAGCAACTATTCAGGGGGCGCTGGTGCGAAATGAAGGTCACTTACAGTGACAGCAGCTCTGAAGAAAAAGCAGTGTTGAAATAAAAGGGCATGTACACTGAAGGAACAGCTGCAGCACAAAAGTAACAGCAGCACTAATAGGACAGCTTCACTGAAGAGATACAGCTGCAGTGAAGGGACAGCTATTATGAAAGTATGGCTATACTGAAGGGACAGCTATATGGAAGGGGGAGCTATGCTGAGGTGACAGCTGTGCCAAGTGTCAGCTACACTGAAGAGACCTACTGTGAAGGGACAGCAGCACTGACTGGATAGCTGCACTGAAGGGACAGCTATATGGAAGGGACAGCTTTGCTGAAATGACAGCTGTGCTGTAATTATGACAGCTACACCGAAGAGACAGCAAAGGAACAGCAGCACAGATCATGAAGGGATAGCTGTACTTAAGAGTCAGCTGCATTTGGGAGACAGCAGTTGTAGTAATGTAAAAGTTTTTGTGTCTGGTAGTGTAGGGCATGTTGTTATATCCCTGTATGCTTGTACAGGATGTCTGATAAATGAACTGATTTTGCAAGCTAACCATTTATGCCTCGCTGTTATTCGTAAACACTCTCATACTTAAAAGGCAGCTAGAGGATCCTGGCCATGGCCTAGTCTGTTAAATCTGATAGTTGTAACAGGGTCCGTTTCGTTTCAGTTAGTGCTTACACAAAATTCCAACATCATTGATAGAATCAAGGACAACTATGTTGCCACTTTTTCCTATCATAGAGTTCATTAACATATTAATGAGACTTGTGTTGCTGTATTTAGGAACAGTTTGCTTGCTCCATTAATTTCTGGTCCTTGTCTTATTTTTGTGTGATGCCAAATATGGTGTACATAGTTATGCAAATTGGTAGCTGATTGAGTTATCTAAATGGATTATTGTTGTAGAGGATAGACATGCAGTTGACCATTACCCCAGAGTAAGACAGCAAACCTTTTAGCCATAAAGAGATGTTCACTTTCCTTTAGCTTAACATACGTGGTGTTTTGAACTGATTCTGTCTCATGTGTTGACATGTGAATTTTTCATAACTGCAATAAGTTTTCATCTATGCTTTTTTGTGCAACTTTGTACAATCTAGTGTGAACTGTCACAGTTGTTTTCAAAAAGAATTCTCTTATCACCATAATCATGTAAAATCTAAAGCAACTTGTGTGCCTATTAAGTAGTTTTTGCTTTGTTTTAGAAATATGTTCTGAAAGGACATTATTCAAGTCAAGGTCATGTTCCATGGCAGGACGTTAGGCAACTCAAGTGCCACTGGTTTTGGTAATGATGTCCAGCCTACATTGAATCATGGGATGTGTGGTGCACTATGGGAAATATGGCTGGACATCAAGCAGCAGGGATGGCTCTATGTTGTGTTACAGCTACTGTAGATGCGAAGCTGAAGCTTTAAAATTTGTTTCTACGTTACACTGAATCTTGTTTTTGGTTGAAACTTTTATGTAGTTTCAACCTTGTCATTACTCTGGAAAAGACAGTAATCGTTTCAACATGTTACCGTCAAATTCATGAATCTGTCTTGGACATTCAAAGAGACACTTCACCAGAATAGCAAGGTGGGGCATTTCAGAAAGACATGCTGTAGGACATACAATGGATGTATCAAATCAAATTTGTGGATACATTTGGTTCAAATATTAAAACCAACTTTCTGCAGGATTATTGAGTGTGGAGATCATTATTCAGTGTTTGTCAATTCGAGGAAAGTGCCCTGCTTTACTTGATGTAGGGCAACCTGTACCTGGTGTACAAACAGGTGTGTTGGTGTAGGTTGTATGTTGTAGTAGGTTGCACACTAGTCATAGGAATTGTCCTTTGTAGGAGCAAATTGCACACTTAAGTTGTACACTGTAGAATCAGGCTGTACACTGTAGAAGCAGGTTGTGCACTAGGTGCAGGCTGTACTCTATAGGTGGCAGGTTGTACACTGTAGTGAGCAGGTTGTACACTGCAGTTGTGGGTTGTACATGTACACTGTAGGGGCAGGTTGTACACTGTAGGGGGGGGCTGAGTTTTTTCACTACAGGGACAGGTTCTATACTGTACATTTGTATATGCGGGTTCTACACTGTAGGGACAGGTTCTACTCTGTAGGGGCTCTGTAGTTGTGGGTTGTACACTGTAGGGGCAGGTTGTACACTGTACGGACAGGTTCTACTCTGTAGGGGCTCTGTAGTTGTGGGTTATGTTGTACACTGTAGGGGCAGGTTGTACACTTTAGGGACAGGTTCTACTCTGTAGGGGCTCTGTAGTTGTGGGTTGTACTCTGTAGGGGCAGGTTGTACACTGTAGGGACCGGTTCTACTCTGTAGGGGCTCTGTAGTTGTGTGTTGTACACTGTAGGGACAGGTTGTACACTGTAGGGACAGGTTCTACTCTGTAGGGGCTCTGTAGTTGTGGGTTGTACACTGTAGGGGCAGGTTGTACACTGTAGGGACAGGTTCTACTCTGTAGGGGCTCTGTAGTTGTGGGTTGTACTCTGTAGGGGCAGATTGTACACTGTAGGGACAGGTTCTACTCTGTAGGGGCTCTGTAGTTGTGGGTTACGTTGTACACTGTAGGGGCAGGTTGTACACTGTAGGGACAGGTTCTACTCTGTAGGGGCTCTGTAGTTGTGGGTTGTACTCTGTAGGGGCAGGTTGTACACTGTAGGGACAGGTTCTACTCTGTAGGGGCTCTGTAGTTGTGGGTTACGTTGTACACTGTAGGGGCAGGTTGTTCACTGTAGGGACAGGTTCTACTCTGTAGGGGCTCTGTAGTTGTGGGTTGTACTCTGTAGGGGCAGGTTGTACACTGTAGGGACAGGTTCTACTCTGTAGGGGCTCTGTAGTTGTGGGTTGTACACTGTAGGGACAGGTTGTACACTGTAGGGACAGGTTCTACTCTGTAGGGGCTCTGTAGTTGTGGGTTGTACACTGTAGGGACAGGTTGTACACTGTAGGGACAGGTTCTACTCTGTAGGGGCTCTGTAGTTGTGGGTTGTACACTGTAGGGGTAGGTTCTACACTAGGAGCAGGTTGTACACTGTAAGGGACAGGTTGTACAATGTCCAATGTAGAAGCCATAAATGGACAGTAACTTCCATACTATAGGAACTATGATAACATCACACCAGTCTTGTTTTCTGTATAGAACAAAATGACATACACATCAATTCATATTCCATAACATTTATTTTCTCTAATACAGATATTGGTAGTAACAATAAAATTCCTGTCGTTTGACATCAAACAATGGCCCCAAAAATCAACTTTTGTGATATCGTGTCATTTTAAACAGCCCTATCAATTAACACAAACGTTTTCATTGGGCTTCTGATGCATAATGTTATGCAAATTTGCTTGATACTTCTAGGGTTAATTATGTAAATTTATGCAATCACTGATCCCAACTCTGATGTCACAACCTATACAAGAGTACAGAGCCTCTGGCTGGAGTAGAAAAACACAAGTTTAACACAAGTAAGACATTAAAAATGTCTTCCATGGAAATGAAGACAAGATATTTGCCTTGTATGGTAAGACTGTTGCTGTCTTAAAGATAGCGGAGGTTGTGAAATGAAGGTTAAAGAGGTTAACAGGGTTCTGTACAAGTAAGTTCCGTAAACAACACTGGAAGGAATCCAATGTTACTGTGCAAAATGTTGACTGCTATATTCCAAGGCCAAATGTCCAAGTTCCTAGAAAAAAACATATCCATGTTTCTGGGCCAAACATCCATGTTCCTAAGCCAAACGTCCATGTTCCTGGGCCCACAGAGCAGCGCGGGCACAACAACCCCGTCTTCCGACACTCTTACGTTCCGACACCCCTAGGCCCTGCATTGTATGTTACGGTAAGGATTAGGCATAGGGCGGGTCGGAACATAGGGATGTTGGAACATGGAACATCGGCGTTGTCGGCACTATGGGTGTTGAAACATGGGCGTAACCCAGCAACACACCCTGTCATGTATGTTCTCCATGCCATTTGCCCTGCTACACTCACCAATACATTCTATAAGTCCATAATATACATTCCTGTATTACACTACATGTTTGTATATCGTACAAATACTGAGTTACATATAAATGCTGACATGTCCAGAAACGTCAAAAGTCATCCACATCAAAGATCAGCAGTGTAAGTTCTAGCTGCCCCACTGCAAGACTGTTTCTGTGCTACAATTGTGCTGTAATTTTCCATACAAGCACCCTCCCAGACATCCAGGCCAAAAGAACACAACAACAGCAGAAAGTAGTATATGAGGTCCAACCAGACAGCAATAAATCAGGTACACCTACAGGTGGGCTTCTTAGATTACCAAAATGCTTTTGACAAATGATTTAATTTGTGAGTACCCAATCGGTAAACACTTTACATAGTGAAGACTTATCTATTTAACACACATTACGGACACCCATACCACACCTATTCTCACATGTATGTAGCATGTAATATGTAAACTTCTTACATTATGTAAAATTTGTTTTGTGAGCTATTCTCACAGAGAATCTTAAGAATTTGTACAGAATCATACCTTACTGTATACTTAAGTCTACATAAAATACCCTCTGCACCAGACCAAGCCTGATAAAAAAACTTGATAAGAATGATATTCACATCAATACACTCTAGATGTACAGGTTCTTACATATTGGTTATCAATATCATGATAGGATGGGAAATCTACACCCTAACAACGAGTTATGAATAAGTGCGACACAGCCACATTTTGCAGGTAATACTTCAGTTAGGTTTCCTATAAAATACATTTTTTGCAAGCTACCAATGAATCGATCAGCGGGAAACAAACCTTTCAGTTTCTTTTAAAAAGTGACATTATATAATTTCTATTGTCCTGTTATTTAATTGCAATATTGTCAGGACATAAAAAAAAACATGCTAAAAATGGTAAATTTGCACTAAAGATAAATCACATCAGGGGTTATATTCCACTTCTGGGGGTATCCACAGGATCTGGTCTCACACCAATGTTGTTGATAGGATCTGGTCTCACACTAATGTTGTTGACGGGATCTGGTCTCACACCAATGTTGTTGATGGGATCTGGTCTCAAACCAGTGTTGCTGATGGGATCTGGTCTCGCACCAATTTTGTTGATTAGGTATGGTCTCATACGGCAGTGAAGGCGTCACCTGAAGATTGAGAAGGAAAAAGGTCAAAGGTAGGTCTGGGTGAACATCTTCACACAGATTAGGTGTTAGTAGTAAACTAAACATCAATCATGCACGCATTTTTGTTCAGGCAGCATTTTTCTTCAAAATATTTCTTTATACTGTACCAACGAGGTCTGAGTGGAACCAACTATACGGAGAGACAGTCCCATTTCTCAGTCTTCCATCTGTGTCTAGTGGGGACGATAGACTTGCCTCAGGTGCCATCCTGATTAATTGAATTAATTTCTTCTCTGATCTTTCAGTCAATGTAAACTAACACTACCAACTGAATTTTGGGTTGAACGGACGTTTTGGGGGTCCTCACGCAAAATGGTTGGTGAAAAGGAGGGGAGGGTCACTCATTTTAACCCACGTCTCACTCCTTGGGTCCAGATAAGATGGGGTGAGGACCCCTGAAACGTCTGTTTAATCCCAAATCCAGTTGGTAGTGTAACCACAATGGCACCATGGCTTAGTTAAGGCATGGTCAGTCACAGAGAGCACAACTGGTGATGGAATTGTTGGGGTTTACATACCCCTATTTCAACAGCACTGTATGTTTGAATGACCTCCTTGTTCTACCAATTCCCCCCACCATTTCTACTTATTAACAAGTGGTATTCTTATAGGATAAGTGTATGCCGACTGCAAAGGATCAGCTGGGATGGAAACGTCATCTTGAAATGGATCTATAGAATAAAGGAAAGTCCATGTGCCCAATCCACAGTGGGGACAGCCATACATGTATGTTCTGACACCCCTATGTTTCAATACCCCTATAGACTGACATCCCTATGTTTCAATACCCCTATGGACTGACACCCCTATGTTTCAATACACCTATGTTCTGACACCCCTATGTTCTGATACCTCTAAGTTTCGACAAGCCTGTGTTGATTAGTGTTAGGGCGTGTCAGAATATAGGGGAGTCCAAAGATAGGCATGTCGTAACGTAGGGGCGTCACCCCCACAGTAACCCCCACCCAGCCTTGTGCTGCCTGCGACTGAACCATGAAGAACCTTGCCACTGTTCATTCAAACACAGAGACTTTGATCTAATTACAATGATTGACAACGCATTAACAAACTTCAGACAGATTTGAAAAGGCTAAGAATTTAGTAAATCAATTGAAAAATTGAACCAACGACAAGAAAGGTATAGGGCTCAAATTTTCTGCCACCAGATTTTTTAGCCTGAAACTCGAACATGTAAACAACTGCATTCCTTTAACCCTAACAGAAGCTGGATTTTCTCTTTTTTTTTTTTACCCAATGGGAACGTGCAGCCCTTTAACCCGAGCTAAAACCGACAGAACCGTAAGTACTGGAGCTGTTACCATGGCAACGTGCATGCAGATGGAAGACTGGTTCAATCAGAGGAAGAAGTAGAAGGGAGGGCACTGCCGGCCCCGGAACCTGAATCATCAAGAGAGAGAAGCTGAGAAACAGATCGAGACGCAGGCGAACAGACCCGTAGTTAGCAGGTCGGCTTAGCGGCACGACCTGCAACATATCACAGTGTGTAGTGGTGGTGGAAACCACTTTGTTATTATTATTATAATGATTATTATCATGCCTGAATGTTTGCAAAAAAAAAACCTTTTCCAGCAAGTCCTTTTGGTGGTTAATGTTGGACTACACCAAAGCTGTAATATAGTCTGAAATCGAAAAACAAAGGAAAAAAAAGACTCAGTTCAAAGCTTTTTTAAATACAAATTTCATGCTTTAGAAATGGAACAAATTACTTTTTAGAGATAACGCCATCGCGAACTCTGTCTTCGAACTCTGAAACCCAACATTCTCTAGTTTGCAAGCAAGCGATTCCCCAAACGGCAAGCTTAAAAAGCAAACAGCAAAGCTCCAGCAAAAAGATCTTAGATTGTCATCTTGTTTTGGGTATCTGCCATACATAGGGCTGAAATCTGCAAAAATGTAAGAGCTCAGATAATGACCGATATCCCATAGCGCAAGTTTGCATTGGAAGAAAGCCCCAACTTGCTTTTTTTTTTTAAATGTAGTAACTGACACTTAATACATGTCAAAGTTATAATATAGGTGTAGTCATGAATGCAGACGATAATGGTGGAACCTCACCTTTCTCATTGCTGTAGCAGTTGGAACAATGGAGCGCGTTTGCTCGAATCCGAACGTCAGTGCCCTGCTGGCCATTCCCCAGTTGGATCCCGCAGATGGAGCAACGGAAACAGGTGATGTGGTAGAACAGCGCCAGCGACTCGATAATCATGGCGGCACCGCGGCCTAGCGGTTCTCCGCAATGCGTACACAGTTTCCGTCCGCTCACGGACTTTCCGCCGCCGCCGACGGCACGTGACGGCGGGCTCTGTTGTGGACGCGTGGCACGCTGTGTCAGCGCGTCTTTAATGTGGTCTGGGATTGGTCCCTGTGACGTCCGCTCCGGTGGGGCCGAACGGCGGTTTATCATTCGCGCCTGAACGTCCTCGTCGCTTCTATTGGGGTGGATTCGGCGTGGTACGTCCGGCGGTGGGTGTGGGGGCGGTGCGGAGGGTGGCCCGTGCACAGAGTGCCTGTTCTTTGGTTGTGGTTTTACCAGCGGCGGGAGAGGCTCGATGATGCCGGGAGCACGTGGTTGGCCGGTGTGGTCCTGTAGCCGCCGGCGCTCTGCCTCCTCGATTAACCAATGGGGCTGGTCTCCCGACCCCGGTCGCTCCTGGGGTCCCCGCGGTAGGGGTCTGATATCAGGAACATTCCTGCAACACAGAAAAAAATGACCTTTACTTCAGACCCTTTTCATCAAAAACACTATTTTGGAAAATAGAAAAACATGCTTTTCACTTAGTCTGATGCCCAAGATTAATCCAGATTTAACATTTAACCGGAAGCCTTCTTACAGTACGTAAGTCATTCATTTCAGGTTTCATGAAAGTATTCTTGCTCTCTTACAGATAAGCAAAAGTAATGTTCCATGAGTCTATGATAATTGAAATAAGTGGTCCCTTAATAGTCTCTTTTGAACGTAAATTATAACCTCATCTTTCTTCTCTACAGATGTTTCAAAATCCTGTCTGCTGTCTTTATTGGTGCAAAGTGAAGTAATATCCTGTTGTGACATACTTTTGCCCTGATGAACAAAGCAGAATGTTGAAACATTGGATGACAAAAAAAAAAGATTGTGTATCAAGGAAAACTATGTCGATAAATGATGATGATCGTCAATCAGTCGACGTTCTTACGCATTGTCAGGGTTATATTGCCCCTTACAGGGTTACATACCCTTTCCTTGGCTCATACAAGATGGAGATGCGTGATATTTATCTATTTCATATTTCTCACCCGACTTCCTCCACCCTCCTGTTCTCCTGCTCCTCTGCCCTCCGCTGCCTCCTCCTCCTCTCCTCTTCCTCCATCAGTCGCTGGTGTTGCTTAGCAGCCGCCTCGATCCTCGCTCTCTCCTCCTCTGCATCCCACTCCTCCTCTGGGTGGTCCTGGGGCGGCTGTCGGGGCTGCGGAGACGGGCGGTGCGCCACGGGCGAAATCGCGGGCGGTACGGGGGTGTGGTCCTGCGTAGCCTGCTGCAGACGCGCCCGCTGGTTCTCGATCTCCAGACGGTGCTGGTCGATTCTCCGCCTCTCGTCCTCCCGCTTCTGTCGCTCCAGTTCGGCCTGCAGAACAACAAACGAGATTCCATCATTCAAAACCGTCAAACTACAATATATTGAAAGAGGAGCTTTGCATGAAAGAAAAGCCGATGTGTTGCACCGAAGGGCGGTTAAACCGGCTTTGTAGATAGGTAGAGAAAAGCTTTGTACAATTTTAGATGATTAATTTGCTGTTATAGTTATCTATTAAGTAGTGCTAAGCATATCATGCTTTGTCCTCAGCCTGAGGTTCGACAGCAGTTTACCTTTTAGTGTTAAGCACTCTTTCCTTTGTAATGCTGTTATTAATCGTTCAAAAAAAGCAAGTTTTTTTTGGTGAATTTCCTCCTATTTTTGCCAATTCTGTTGATGCACAAAGTTACAACGGTGATAACTTTAACACAGTAAATGCATTTTAGTTCGCAGGGATTTAATTTCGCGGTAAGCGGGTAAGGAGAAAATGGAGTGTTTGCAGTGGTTTTGAGTTCGCAATAGCACTACAGTCACAAACATCTATTGCAATGGAAACACCTAGGCCTACACGTTTACGGACAGTCAGACAGAAACCACCTTCTAGTGACTTGGCAAGGGTGCTACAGACGAACAGAACAGTTGCTTTCGGAAGTGCTGGCATGATCATCTGTCACTGATCTACATGTATATGCATTTACCCGAGGAATGTATAAAGGCTTTGACTTGAAATTCTTCATAAATTCGTATTCAATGTTCAAAGATCTTGTCTGCGTTCAATTATGCCTTGTTATTATTCGTGCATGTTCATCATAACAGGTGCCTCCAACACATCATAATACTGTACAATGTACAGTACCAAATTTGCGCAGTGGTTTTATGTTTGCGGTGACCGCTTCACTGCGAACTTAAAACCACTGCGCAAATTTCTGCATTTACAGTATTTGGCAACCTTGATAGTAACACTGGACAGCAGGCACTGGACAGAAGGCACAGGATAGAAGAGAGTGGAAAGCTGTGGTGGCCCACATCGGCGCCAGCGGAACTGTGCGATGAAGGATGAGGAGGATAGTAACACAACAGAACCACCATAGCATGGGGAAGATGGTGATGATGATAGAATGGGGACGACAAATGATTCAGATGATGGGATTAGGGGAAGAAGGGAAGGGATTACCAACATCTGTGATTTGATGGGAAAAGGTACTTCTCTTCTTCACGAGATCCAATTTTAAGAGGATTCCATTTCCTATCTGCTCACAGTTAGTGCACACACAAAAAGTGCATGGGACAGTTGTGACACGAGCACAGAAACATCAAGAAGCATCAGAGCAAGAACAGTGGACATGTCACCAAACAAAACAAAACAATGTTGAAAACAATGACGGTTCGACTCAGTGGAATAACTGAAAAGCGGTGAAGATGATGATATCACCATAGCAGCACACACAGCAAAATGCACATTAATATTTTTCTAACCACAAGCATACATGGGAGTCAGTGGGAGTTGTCCATCCTGGAACCATGTATATTATATTTTTTTCTTGAAGAGTCAAGCACCCTTTAGGCCACGTTGATTTGATTACATGGATGATATCCACGCACGCATCAATTTTCGTCTGTTTCCAAAAAGAAAAAAAATGTTTTCGGCCATACTATAAAATTCATAGTATCACCGAAAACATTTTAGAGTGACCATTTAATCATACAAATCAGCTTCAAAATGAGAAAATATAGTACATGACATGCTGTAGATTGCAAAAGGATATTTCGGAAAACGGATACTAGTAATATAATTGTAGAATGAAAGTCAATTCCACAGTCAAAGAAGATGTGAAAGAACAAAAATGAGGAATCTATTATTCGGTATACCATATTCTGCATTTTGTTCATCCTTCCTGACCATGTAGATTTCATAATGAAGGGAACTTTTTTTTTCCAAACTTTTTTTTTCATTCGCACGCTCGCATCAGTTTTGGGGTTCCCAGAGGATGTCTCTCTCTCTATATCCAATTTAACCTCTTTTATTCCCCATCACATGGGGGTTGGACGTGCTTGCACGTGGATGGGGGAGCCCTAGGACTCCTGAAATCAAGTGCAAGACTTTTTTGTAGCAAGTTTTTACAGCTGGATGCCCTAGTTCCTAACGCCAACTCAAACCCTACTCTAGGGCTTAGGACATGGAAAATATGATAGTGTTAAGTGCATTTCCCAAGGGAATAACGTCTGGGTGCATGTCCGGACATGTCTGGGTACACCCCTGGGGATTGAACCTGGGTCTCATTGGTTCATAGCTGGATGCTCTGCCATTATGCCACACAGATGTCATCCATATAATCAAATCAACACGGCCTTATCGAAAAACTAAGCCTTACCTGTTGCCTCATCTCCTCCTGTTCTCTCATGAACTCCTCCTCCTCCTGTTGCATCAGCTGCTCGGCCCGTTTCTCCTCCTCGTCGGCCCATCTCTGCCCCTGCTCCGGAGGAGGCTGCTCCTTCTCATCGTAATAGAACTGGTCTCCAGCTTCTGGCTCTCCATTCTCCACCCTGGATGGATCAGTGATATGCATTAGGCCAGAGTAGATACAAAACTAACTGTAAAATTAATTCACTTTTTAAATTATCTTCACAGTACCAAAATTTTACGGTGTAAGGAAAATGGACATTTTCACTGAACGGAATAAAAAAAAATAAGAACAGTTTTTTTTCATGGCGACCGTGAAAACAGCGAACATAAAGGTACAGTCAAGAAACAGGAATTACTGAATATAACTATATACATTTGTATTACATACAGTATATCTATCCGAGCTTATATCCCAGCCTTTTCAGTCTCGAGTCAAGGGAATATTGGGGCATTAAAATTCATCAAGCAATAGAGAAGATGTTTTGCCAACAAAAGAGGAGCTGCTATGAGATCTTCCAAAAACGTTTCAAAAATCGGAACATGCCATGGCTGTCATAAAATTGTAAAAGAATTTAGCTTGTTGTGAAATACAGTACCCTCCCACAAAAAACCTACATCTTTGGTCGACTCTTGCATTAGATTCAGATGTATAATCCATAAGATGAAGCTTATGTGGCCTTACTTTGGGGCAAGTCTGTTACGATAAATCACATCTAATAATCGGTGCCTGTCACTAGAACCTGCTGAAACTGGTGTCACATAGAAGGAAAAAAGGTTAAAGACTGGAGTCTGCGAGCTCTAAAGGGACATATTCAGCAGCAATACGGCTGGTGTTCTGTTGATCACTGCGTAATGTTTTGGAATCGGACAACTTTCGCAGGTCGCTGAGCATCGTCCAATGTAACAGGCTCAGGTGAAAAATACACTCGACTCTCTGGCAATTTTAAAATTGGGCAATCAATTGGGCGATCAACAAAGTTGACCGATGTCATTATCAGTGTAACACCATCGTTATGTCCATTTGTTGGACCAGCAACATGACAGCAGTGCTAGCAGCTTACCTGGATCGAGCGAGTTCCTCTTCCCTCTTCTTCTCCTGCTCCTCCTGCCATCTTCTCTCTGCCTCCTCCTCCTCCCACCGTCTCCTGTCCTCTTCCTGTAAAACAACATCATAGAAAAAGTTTCTTTAAACTGAATCAGGAAAGGAGAAACTGAAGGAAAAATAATTTTTAATTGAGGAAGTGTTGCAGACTTTGTCTATTATACAAATGTATGACAAGGAAAAAAATTGCTATACGCGAACGGTACCGCGTGACTTAAAGTTTGAATTGTATGAAATTGAAGTATTGAAAAAGAAAGGCCAGGGCTGTCTCCAGGACCTGTACCAGGATGAAAATTTGCTCTTTGGAACGGAAAAAATGTCCTCCTATCCATCCAAAAATCTGAACTTCGTGACAAATTTGACAAAGAAAATTAGCAACATTGGCTCCCAAACAATGAGATGGACCGAAAAAAAATTAAAGCTGGACACAGCCCTGGTTAAGACAAAATATGTTCTTGCACTGTGACTGTACACACTTAAACAGCAGAATCACACAGACCACGGTTGAAAAAGCTTTCTTGGCAAAAAATTGCTTTGAATATCCATCTCCTAGTTCTGTCCAGCTCTATAGAAAACCTTATGTCTAAAAATTACATTTACACGTACCTCTTGTCTACGTTTCTCCTCTTCTTCCCACCTCCTTTGTTGTTCCTCCTCCTCTTTTCTTTGCTGTTCTTCAGCTAGCTTTCTCTGCTGTTCCTCTTCCTGTCTTCTTTGCTGTTCCTCCTCCCACCTCCTTTGCTGTTCCTCTTCCTCCCTTTGTTGCTGTTCTTCAGCTAATTTTCTTTGCTGTTCCTCCTCCCACCTTCTTTGCTGTTCCTCTTCCTCTTTTCTTCTCTGCTGTTCCTCCTCCTGCTTTCTTTGCTGTTCCTCCTCCCACCTTCTCTGCTGTTCCTCTTCCTCCCTTCTTTGCTGTTCCTCGGCTAATTTTCTCTGCTGTTCCTCAGCCTTTCTCTGCTGTTCCTCCTCTGCCTTCCTCTGCTGTTCCCTGAGCTGCAGCTGTTGCTGTTCCCAGCTGCTGCGATCCTGCAGAGTTTTAGACTCCTCCTCCTCCTCAGTACTTAGTCTGGAAGGCTGTGTGAGAGAGAAAATTGACATCTTTTAGGAAGTCATACACATGTTTTTTATTAGTTGATATACACTACCAACAATCGTTTTTCTTATTTTTCTTGTTTTTCCTTCTACAAAGAAACTGTTTCTGTCAGCAAGAATATTAAGTCTGTATACAAGAATCCCTGAATTTTAAGCACAAACAAGAATCCCTGTTTTAAGCACAAACAAGAATTGCATCTAAGAATTTTTTTCTTAAGTTAACTTGAACCAAGAAAGTTCAAGAAAATAATTCTAGTGGAATCAAATTTTCAAGAAAAAATAACTTATCGGAAGAATCTGTAAGAATACAAATTTGACAAAACAAAAAACAAATCTTATATTAAGCCAGAGAAAGCAAATTTCTCTTATTTTCTAGAAAATTCTTATTAGAAAACAGCATGATAGAAATAATTTCTTGAATTTTCTTGGTTTAAGTTAACTCAGCCTCAGCCTGAAAGAAATCCTTTGTGTAAGAAATCCTTTGTGTAAGAATTGACAAAGACAAGACTTCCCAGAAGGTTTCTTGAATTTTCTTGTTTTTTCTTTGTATAAGAAAATATTTCTCAACATAAGAAAACAAGAAAAATAAGGAAAAAAAAGAAAAAAAAATTGGAAGTAAGTGTAGAAAGACCAAAAGAAGAAAAATGCTTGGAAACCAGAAATCAAAGATCTCATCCCTCCGTGAAATATGTAGAGTTTTTGTAAATTTCTTAATCACTAAATCTAAGAGACGTCTAGAGATCATCCCCTTCCCCTTTCCCCTTAATCAATCCCTATCTCCATCTAACAAAGGGTCATTAGTCGTCCCCACTCTATGGGGGTCAGCTGACTAGCTGCACATAGACAACATCACACTACTTTCAGGAAGGGTTCTTGGCCTGTAATGCTGCACTACCTGTAAATACTGCTAGGCGGACAAAATCGCCACATTTCTTTGGGACTCCAAAAACAACCTACATACCAAACTTCATACAAATCCATCAAAAGATTGAGTTATAGAAGTAGTGTAAATACACAAAAACCACCAAAAACAGTACCCCATTGGAGGGGAACCTCCTTCCCTCAGGCAATGATTCTACAGGAAAAAACGTTCATTATATGAACTAAAACATCAGCCCACCTTGCTGATGACAGGCGGCCTGACACTAGCCCAAGGCTTGGGAGCGTACAGCAGGGCGGGGTCTGACTTCTTCCTCTCGATGGACTTCTTCAGTCGGTTCTCGTAGTCGACCTTGAACTGTTCCTGCTGTTTCTGGAACTGCTCCCGCTGGCGCTGCTCCTGCGACCTCTGCCACTCGGCCAGCCGGTTCCGCTCGTCCTCAAGGTTATAGGAGCGCGGCCGTGAATCCAGCGGCTTGTAGCCTGACGGGAATAAGGGAACATATGGTTAGGAGGGCTGGAATAAGACACTGCATGTGAACTGATGGTTTCTACAGCTGCCATGGAATTTACAATGTTTTCCACAGCTGTGAAGGGACTAAACTGAAAGTCACTGATCTGGGACTATGTTACAATTTTCAGTTACAAAGTCCCTGGCCGTATATATGCAATGTAATTGTACTAAGCTACCTTTGGTTAATATCTAAGTAAATGTCTGTCCTAACCACTTAGAGTGATGAGTTTCACAGCTGAAGACTTATTAAATGTAGTAAATCAAATAAGTTTTCCCGTGGCTGTGGACTAAGTTCCCTCACAGCCATGGAATTCAGCACTAAAACTGAGTAATTTCACAGCTACGGAATTCATCAATCCATGGTTTTCTGAATATCCTGTTAATTCATTTACTTTTGCGTGGATTTAAATGATAGTCCCATAGCCTTTTTGAGGCCTAAGGCCAGTGGGTCCACTGTATCATGTGTATTGGAACACTAAGCCCAACTCCCTCCTTCCACTACCTTTTACCTCCCCAACTGAAGTCAGGTACCCATTTTTACACCCGGGTGAAGAGCTGTAAAGTCTTGGTAAGTGTCTTTCCCAAGGGCACAACATTAGTGGCATGTCAGAGGATTCGAACCCAGGACCTTTGGGTTCTTAGCCAAACACCCTAATCGTTGCGCCAACACGACGTCATAATAGATAGATAATCAGATAAAGCAAAAACACCTGTTACCTGACTCTATCTGTGGTGGGGTGTAGCTGGATAGTTTACTCTGCAGCTGCTTTTCCACTTCAGGTGGCGGCTTTTCCTCAACAGGTCCCTTAGCATCTGAGGAGACAAAAATGCAGTGAACCAGACTGAAGAACAATGGGCCGTTCTAACAGGGTGTTAACTAGTAGTTAACTGGGGGTTAATCAGAGGTTAACCAGTGGTTAACTAGGCTACCTACCAGTTTTGTTCAGGTCCTTGCTAACCAGGTTAGTAGGTATAAAAGTTGGGGTTGAGTTTGGAGATGAAGAGGTATTATTTATTTGTGGCATGTTTTTTTCGTAGCCTGATATCCATCCTATTCTAGCACCGATCGCTCCTTTGGTCACTTACCTGTAGAACAGTCTTGCACCCGTTAATAAAAAATTGATTGGCATTTCAATATTTGCCTAAAATATAAGCAAGAGTTCTGATTGGCCCGGAGTCACGCGATCCTCGTAATGTCATGGTGAAAGGCTTTGAACAGGCATGTTGAAATTTTACTTGTATTGCACTGCTTCTGAGAAATATTTGATTTCCGAAATAAAGGAAGGATGAAACATCTCAATTATGGGGAAGGTAAAAGTAGTCCCATAGCCTTTTTGAGGACAGAGGGTTACTGGGTTGTTATCCACTGTGTCTAGGGCACGGAAGGTGGAGCCCATCCCTCTCCTTCCACCGCCTTTTACCTCCCCAACAGAAGTAAGGTACCCATTTGTACACCTGGGTGGAGTGAGGAAAGTCATGATCATATAAAGTGCCTTATCCCAAGGGTACAACGTCTAGCCAAGAATGCCAAGAATGGAACCCGTGGCCTTTCAACCTTGTACATGTGCCCTATAGCCTAGCCATTCAACACCACCAATGGGTGCCAGACTTTTCTGTGTGGAAGCGATCATTGGAACGTATCGGAGCTAGAATACCGTAGTATGGATTCCAGGCTATCTGTAACCATCCCTCCACCAGTGACTGTAACGTTACCTACCAACGCCCAAGAAGAAGTCAGAACGGCGCTTCAGGTTCTGAGAGGCAAACTCAGGTTCATTGTCCTTGCGCCGGAGAACCACCTCGGGTTTGGGCTGCAGCTCGGGGTCGTCTACGGGGACCACGTCGTCATGGAAACACGACGTTGTCGTGGGAACACAACAAACACAAGATGGACATGCACAACGGTTAGTCCACACCCAAAAAAAATGTTGTTAAAAAATCATAAAGAAAGACACAAACTTTAAAAAATCATTAATAAATACACAAACGTTAAAAAATCATAAAGAAATACACAGACGTTGCAAAATTATAAAGAAATATATATAACACAGACGTAAATCAAAATAAGTACAGCACACCACTGCACAAACCATTGACGGAAAACAACAAAACAGCAAACATAAGATACGAAAACAGGGGCACTGGACTACCTGGGGGGTCTTATAATTACCAGTACCTGTGATGGCCGAAGGGAGGGGAGTCTGACATACTAGTAGTTAAAAAAAAAAACCTTCCCGAGTCCCCTACTGCAAACTATAATGGGTGCGATAATGCAAGGCCATGTTTGCATGTGACCTTATGCAAAATGCACCTGTTAGGCAACACCAATTTAATTTCTTGGTTAACAGATTTTTTTTAAATTTTAGCCTAAAAAAAATCATGAAAACAGAAGGCTGGGGTGACTTTCCTCTGAGATTCTGTTTTCCTGTTGATTTTCAAATCTATTTTTAAAAAAAAAATTCAGTTAACCAAGAAATTAATTTGGTGTGGCCTTACAAAACAAAAAATACTATTGGGCAGGACAAAAGCACCTACAAGTAGGTCACCTGTATAAAGTTACCTGTAGTCTCGTTGTCTTCCTTTGTTTTACGAATTTCAAAACAGAATGCTAATGCTGAGTCTACGATTCTCCCTGGTGTAACCCAAGCCACACCCACCTTTAAGAAGCGAGATCTCCATGTGTTGTCCCGGTGGGTCGACCCTCCACTCCTTGGACTGCCACGTGCCGTCCTTCCGACCCGACTTGTCCATTCGCTCGATCCTCTCCGCCAAGGAGTCGTCGTCTCGCGCCTTCACAGCTCGAGTAACCGGCTCTTCCTTAACTTCGTCTTCCAACCTACAGGGGGAAGAAACGACATTGTAGTTCAAGGAGGAATTCAAGTTTTACAATAGACTGAGATTGAATCTACCCTCGTACACTTAGAAGCCAAACCCTTGATTGGTATTAAGGCCATGTTGATTTGATTATATGGATGACATCAACACACACATAAATTTTCGTCCATTTCCAAAAAAAGAAGAAAAAAATTTGGCAGTACTGTAGATCATAAAAAGCAGCTTTAAAATGAGAAAATACATAAATTGCAAAGAAAAAAAACAGGATACTAATGTCATAAAATGCCAAAGTCAATTCAAGAAGTTTTGAAAGATCAAAAATGAAGAATCTATATTTCTGTATACCATACTCTGTGTTAAGTTTCCTTCATCATTCCTGACTACGTAGATTTCATAATGATGGCAACTTTTTTTTTTACATTCGCACGCTCGCATCAGTTTTTGGGTCCCCAGAGGATGTCATCCATATGATCAAATCAACATGGCCTAGTGCACATCTACATCAAATCTTTGAACATTATTTTTGTTTGTTTTATTTTGGCAGTGACCTCTACACTGCAATATACATTGTAATCACATTTCAATGGTATCACTACTACAGAATTCTTTCAACCGCTTCAACCAACCGCTCGATCCTCTCCGCCAAGAACCCGTCGCTTTGTGTCTTCACCGCTCGAGTAACTGGCTCTTCCCTAACTTCATCTTCCAACCTACGAGGGGGATTGAGGAATTTAAGGCTTGTACTTCAGAGAATGTTCCATGTTTATATTTGACTGAGACCGAATTTGCCCTCCCACATTTCAGAGCCATGGTCTACCTCTAACGATTGGGATCAAAGCATCTCAAACATTTCAAACTAATATTAAAAAAGTCACGAAAAATTAAAAAATTAGTAGAAATTTTTACATTTAGTAGACATGTGAAATTATAGATTTAGTGATCTTCAACTTGTCGTACCTGTTAAGCTGCTGAGAGAGTGCTGTCTGGTCCACCCGTACTTTCTCCTGACGGATGACGGGGGATTCTTCCACAGGAGGCGGCGGGCGCGGCGGAGGGGCGGGGCTGTCTGGCACCTCTTCAGGGAAACCATCCTGGAGAGGTCAAATGGGGTCAAGGTCAGAACATGAAAGGTTTGACAACAGGTCCACATTTACAGGAATTCTATCATGATAGCAATGATAATCTACTCGGAACATCAGAATACAGCACTCTACTTTTTACAAACATGTATGCTACAATAACTTCCAATAGGAAATTAATAGTGGATTTCAAATGCATAAGAATGCAACCAACACAAGCCGACTGAATACAACCAAAAAGTAAAATCAGCAAAGACATGAAAAACTAACTTAAAACAATTTATTAAGTGAGGAACCAGTGAAATGGCCTATTGGGTTGAGTGCTCGCCTTGCATGTCGTCGAGTCATACTAAAGACTTTAAAAATGGCAGACTGCTTCCCTGCTTAGCATTTGGGAAAGAGTAACTTAAAGGCAGTTGAACACACTCCACTAGCAGTGGACTACATGTAGCTCCCTGCAGTAGTGAATGTAGGAATTAGGAACAACGATGGGAGCTGCCATAGGCTAGATCTAGATCTGGTGCTGGCTAAATAATTCTAAATCTAATCTTAAAGTTTACTGGATGAAAACTTACATTAGCCTCCAACTCCTTAGCCAGGCTGGCAAAAGCTGCAATGGGCAAACAACAGAAATCAACATCAACATTGGACAGTTCCAACAAGTTACAGGGTGACTGTAAACAAAATCACTTTGGGAGCCAAAATATCAGCAAGCCAATGCAGAATATCTCTCTCCAAAAGTGTCACGTTTATTTTATTATTATTTTATTCAAATTGCAACAGGCTATTGTCACGTTTGCTGAAGACAGACCGTTTTGTTCAGCACCCTCCCTACGGATGTAGAGCGAGATGATTCCTGTCTTTGCGGAGTCGCGAATGGCGGCCACGACGGTGTTGTGGTTGAACGGAGAAACGTCCTCCTCGTTGATGGCGAGAATCTCGTCCCCAACTTGCAGCTGACTCCTAGCTGCCGACCCTCCTATAGGAAAACGTACAGATATTACACACTGAAAATCTTTAAATGGTTTTATTCTCACCATTTTCAAAGTGACGCCGCAAGTATTCGCAATTCGTTTCATTAAGTTGGTAAGTCACTGGATAACAACGTGGTCCCAAACATAAGGTATTTACATTGTACACACTGCATGAATTACCTAGTAGTATGCAAAAGTCATGTACATAGAGTAAACAATATTTGGAACAGTATCTGTTAGCAGCGCCACCTAGCTGTAGTACAAAGTTAAGAAACACTATTGCCCCGAGGAAGGTGACATTCGGTCATCTATATGTCTGTTTGTCGATGAATAAAACACTTGGTTGTGAAGAAAAAACACAAAACCTCCTTTCTCAAGTTCTATAATAATTGCGAAACTAAGTCCCTGCAAAAATAGCTGAATTGACAGTGGAATAAGTCGTTTTATGCGATATATCATATTGCATAAAATGACTTACTGTAAATGAATTTAAGTTTGTGTGGTTTTTATTTCGTGCTAAGGTGAAAATGGAGTGTTTGCAGTGGTTTTAAGTTCGCGGCAATGCTATAAATTAGTCACATACTGCTACAGGTACTGTATTGGACAAAATGTTTGCGGTGGCTTTACATGTAAGTGCGCAGTGAAACAGTCGCAGCGAAAACCGCAAACATAAAACCACCGCAAACATTTCTGCATTACAGTATCACACTTGGATATCTAAGAGCAATCTGCAAGTAACAAGACTCCTACAGTATCTGACTATTTCATCCTTTAGACATTTAAAGAAGTAAAGATATTGAAACATTTCTAGGTTTATAACAATGGAACAAGTCATACCAGGTACAACTGAGCTGATGAGAACAGGAGCCTTGTCGTCCTTTCCTCCCGACACGGCGAAGCCAAAACCTTTCTCATCTGGCGACTTGGACAGGTTAAGGTTAGTCACCATGTACCCTTCCTGTAAAACACATTAAAAATCACTCTCCAACAAAAGCAAAACATATCATAACTGTTAGCAGGATGAGATGGTAAGTGACTGCAGTTCCCATACATGTTGCTAGGTGGCATTGTGGCACAGTTAGTGGAGCATACCATTCCTGTAAAACACATGGGACATTACTCTCCAACAAAAGCTAAACATATACCATAACTGTTAGCAGAGTGCGATGGTAAGTATGCAGTTCCCATACATATTGCTAGGTGGCGTTGTGACACAGTTAGTAGAATACACCTGTAAAATAAGTCATATTATAGTAGATGCAAAATTAAGGAGGGGCAACAGAATCCAGTTTTTAGAAATTTGAAACCTACTTTGAACTTCTTGGTACACATTTTGGTACATCAGGGGCATATCAGAAAGGCTGGGACCAAAAATACAGTTTATTTAAAGATTTCAGATCTACAAGGCCCAAAACTGAATTCTGTTGTCCCCTTTAGGTTAGATCTGTAGCCTGATTCCCCATGGTTAGTACCGCACCTTAAACTCCCACCGCACCGGCCGATTGGCTACCTCTTCCATTTTCTGTTTGGCTGTCATCCTGGAAAGTGGTGACTGGGATGCCCTGATTGGCTGAGCAGGGGAACTGTCTCTGGCCCTGATTGGCTGAGCAGCAGGACTGTGTCTGGCCCTGATTGGCTGAGCAGGGGGACTGTCTCTGGCCCTGATTGGCTGAGCAGGGGGACTGTCCCTAGCCCAGATTGGCTGAGAGGGTTCGAATTTCCGGGGGACTCGAGGAGGTTCCTTTTCCTTGGGTTCCTCCTGCTCCATTCTCTGCCACATGGACCTGATGTTACTAACTGTCTCAGAATTCTCCTTATTTTCCTCGGGTAAGTCTCTTGATGGTTTGGGTTGCGGCGGCCGTTGCCGAGACGGTTCAGGCCGTTGCCACGACTGGTCCGAACGTTGCCGCGAGGGTTCGGGTCGCTGCCACGGCTGTGCGGCGGGTTGTTGCCGTGATGGTTCCGGTCGTTGCCATGACGGTTTGGCGGGTGACGCCTTCGGGATGCCGTCTTCTCGTGGGGGAGCGAAAGGGCCCTGAGGAACATCAAATTAAAAGACATTTAGAACCACAAGAAATGTGACACAGTCTCTTGTTATCAATATAGATAAACAGCAACAATGTAAGGAACTAGAAGTACAGTTCTAAGTTTTTGGTGCTTCTAGAACTACATGTATCACAGAGTGGAACTTCTTGCCATGAAGTAGTAGCAACCTCACCAGATAGCTTTAAACAATGTTTACAGCTAGATATTATGCAAAGGTTAGATGTGACAGGTCGTTCAGTGTAATTATAATACAACCAGCTGCTGCCGTGACGCGTGCCTGCGAAGCTGGTGTGTTATGCCGAAGGGCGGTCATAACGGCTATATAGAAGCATTTTTATGATGAATTGTAACAGTTACTATCATAATGTAGATTTTTAAAAAAGGTTGAAAATCAATGTGAAAAAATAGACTTGTCACCATCACCGTTGTCCAGAATGTTGAAACTAAACCTTGAATCTCCCCAGAGTTACTAAACGGTACTTATTTCCTACCCTTTTGATGCTATCCTGTCTTGGGGGAGGGGGTGGTACATTTTGTATCTGTGAAACATGGTCATCAGAAAGAAGTTTATATCAAGTCACTCCTCTTTACTGCAACAAACCACACAGCCTGTGCACTATTGAGAAAATAGTTCTTGTACATGTTATGTTACTGTATCCTTCCACCTGCACAGAAACAACGCACCAATCTTACAAACAAAACAAAAGCTTGTTCTTACCCGTTTATTACTTGGTACGTTCCTACTGTGCTGTTCGTCATCGCTCCACGGATCCTCTCTGCGGAGGCTACGGGGCTGTGGCTGCGGGCGCCACGACCTCGCCGGCGGTTCGCTGTCGTCGCCGTTAAAGACGTTGTCGTCGCTTTCCGCCCTATCTCGCTCGTCCAGAGCTGCCGCGTACTCATCCGACAATTCCTTCTCACGCTTTTTTCTGGAAGGAAAATGAATAAATAAGCTACGTAAATTCATCTATTTTGTGGGAATTTGAGTTAGCAGTAATTATATAAGGGGAAAGAATGTTTTTGCAGTGTAGCAATTGAAACAATTCTACAGTATAAAACCACTGCAAACATTTTGAGACTTACAGTAATGGGTCATTATGTTGAAGAGAAAATTAAATGTCATCATAACCTGTAGGGTCTACACTGAATCAAACAATAACATTAACTCTTACCTGAGCAGTTCAATTGCAACGTCTCCAATATCAGGGCCTCCTCTGCAAGCAGAATTCAACAAAGGTCAGTCATATATAAACAAAAACAAGAACAACAACACACCATGTCAAAGATTTAACAAGAACAATGTGTGTCCCACAACTTTCAGATGTCTTGTTACCGAAAAGGCTGTCTGAGATCCTTGTCGGTGGTTGATTCTGTCACACACAAGTTCTTCCAAAATTCTACGACATCTAAATTCTAAATGCGGCTGCACCATTACATTCTACGCTTACTTTTCGTCCACGATTTCCTGGAAAGTTTTGCTCTTGCGTTTCACAGGGGGGTCCAGCTCTGACTCCTTGTCCTTCTCCCACTCTTCCTTCTTGGCCCAGAGGTCGGCAGATGACTTGCTCTTCCTCCGCAACTTCCAGGTGTCCAAGGTCTGAGTGGTAACAAACAAACAAACAAACAAAATTACACTGGACTGATAAACAAAAACAGCTTTTATGTCCTCCTGAAATCCACTCAGAGTCCGTGGTTTATGAGGTGGCTATAGGTCACTAGCCATATCATGTTATGTCACTGTAAAGCCCCTGTCACAAATAAGAAATTCAGCTCGGCCGACGTGTTGGCTAGCTTCAAATGTGCATTTTCGGCCGAAGTACGGCCGACGTCCTGTCAATTACGCGGGCTTCAGGCGATTTTTAGAAATCAAAGTTGATCCAAATATTGGCCTTTTACCGAGTTAGTCGTTTCTGACTTCGTCCACGTCCAAGAGATGGTACCATCTCATAGGCGATTTTTAGTTTTCAGTGTTCCACAGACGTCACCCGAGATTTTCATTGGAAAATACGGTCGGCACTCGGACGATTTTGAAATTCGGCGAGCGTCGGGCGATCTACAAATTCAGCCGACACTCGCATGAATTGTGACAGCGGCTTAAGCACCAAGGGAAAATTGTTGTTAATGTTGTGATACAGCGAACCCCTATTATGATAAGAACTGAATCGTAATGTTCCTTTTTTAAAAGTCTATTTGATTCTTCTTGTTGCATGCTAACAGTGATCAGCATCAGATGAGCTTTGGTTGGAGAAGTTGACTTGGAAATTTGGTAGCACAATTATTTAAACTACAACGTTACAGTTACACTAACAGTTACAGCATTCTATTCGTGAAAGTTATGGAAATCATTTTATACACTTTTGGATTATATATAATATTAAGTTCACGCCGCCGCATACATTTTCTTCCCCTAGAAATAGTTAAAAATGTTACACCTACCGATCGCCAGAGATCAGAGTCTTCGCTGAGCTTTGTTTTCTCTTTCTTGTAGTCGTCATACGAAAGTGACTTGTCCTCTTCTTCTTCCTCCGCATTTCCGGTCGAGGACTTCCGACGGCCCTGAACAAACAACAAACAAACAAACAAACAAAAACAATCATTTGCGATATGAAATCAAATTTGTCAATTGTAGACAAGCGATGTTGAAATTGAAAAATGTCGCAAAAAGACGAAAGGGAGGAAATAATTGGAATCAGTACGTTGCCCATACGAGCCTCATCCACTGTGTTCTGCTGCTGCAGAATATTGGGGACCATGAAATGTCAATCAAAATGATATGAATCATACATTAACATAATGCTACAGGCACAGATGATGTTTTACACTAAAGCATCTTTAGTCCTTGTCATACATTTGGGGCCTTCCAACGACCTTGCTCCTGGCCACTTCCCAACCAAGGTCCTCACTGGGTCGGAGCAGGGCATTTACAGCTTTCAATTTTTTCCGTCACACTCATTGTTTGGGAGCCCATGCCGATAGTTCTTTTGCTTAATCAATTACATTTGTCATGAAGTTCAGATTTTGTTGGCTGAAGGAGTGAAATTTTTTCCGTCTCCACAAGCAAATTTCCGTCTTGGGACGGAGGGACGGGTCCTGAAGACAGCACTGGTTGGGAGTTGCCTGAAATCGCATCCAAGCAGAAGGTGACTTTTTCATCTTTGAATTTTCAAAATCTATAGTTGGCTGCCACTGACTAGGCAACCTTGCCAACCGACTGCCAACCACAGATGACCTTGCTCACGACTCATATGCAACCGTTGTCTGGAGAAGATCGCGAGGCCACGGTTGGCTATGTGTGACAAGGGCTTTTTTAATTTCCTTTACATTCTGCAAAATTATATACAAACACCCCTATCCTCACCATTGGGTACGTCTTATTCAACTCAGGGTTGCTTTTGCTCAGGAAGCCCCCCTTTGGCGGGAGGAACATGTGGCTCTCGCTGATTCTCTTCTTCAGGGGGCGTGGCAGATATCCCGCCTGACGACGACTCATCATGTCGTCCGCCATCCTTGCTCGTGGGTCCTGCTGGTCGTCCGAGTCTAAACTGCCGCTGAGTTGTCCGCGATCCACCGACGAACTGGAATCCTGGCTGATGGTACTGTCTATGGAGTCCTGCAGGGAGGAAACTTCTGTGTGAGACCATGGCTGAGACAATCATGCAAGTCAATGCAACTTCTGCGTGAGACCAGATCAATAGAATCTAGACTGTAACTATATATAATAAACTTTTGTTTGAGACCAACTTAGGAAAACTGGGGTCATTACTGACAACTTCAGTGGGAGACCTACATTGTAAACCAACTACGACAAGCATATTTACCAGTAAAATGGAATCAAGGTCAACAAAAACAAAACTTCATTCTTGGCAATGCTTATTACTATTCTGTGATGGTAAAACTTTTATCTATGACTTTATAGCTACATCTTGTCTACTAGTAGTTTTCCTGATCGTGAGTTTCCAAATTGTGACCTTGAGCCAGAAATCTGCAGAAATCTGCAGAAATCTGTGACCTTGAGCCAGAAATCTGGGACTTGAGCCAGAAATCATAAGGATTTTGTATTTCTGGCTCAAGGTCCCAGATTTCTGGCTCAAGTCCCAGATTTCTGGCTCAAGTCCCAGATTTCTGCAGATTTCTGGCTCAAGGTCACAGAAATCTGCAGATTTCTGTAGATTTGGGCTAATCCCCAGGGGGTCATTGATGGCGGTTACGTATTTCTTATATCATTTTTATGTATAGATTACAATATTAACCCAAGTAGATGTAAGGTTGCTGAGATATGGGAGGTCAGTCCGGAATTAAACTGGAAGTCCGGAATTAAACTGGAGGGTGTTAAATGTTTTCACTTTTACTGGTGGAATGTAATTTTACCTGTGGTCGATGTTTGTAGCTGTAGACATTCTCATTAGTGTTGCTGGAAGGGGGGCCGCCGTATATGTCCTGTAATGAAAGAAAACATCTTTCAAACACTGAAAACAACAAGAAATCAAAGGTTTGTGATTTTCCCTTTCAATCAATCCCAGCCATAAATTAAGTGTCATTTGTTGGGGATAGCTGATCAACCGTCATTGGACCATACCACAATACTTCCAGGAAGGGAGTGTCTTCCTGTAATGCTTCAGTACCTGAAAATAATGCTAGGGGGACAAAAGTTGCCATGTTTCTTCAGGACATTGATACAACAAGTAATAGCCACATCTTACAAATCCATCAACAAGCTCTTGAGTAACTGTTATAGGTGCAAACAAACACAACCAAACAACATGAACACAACCAAAAACAGTACCGGAAATGAAACTCCTTCCCGAAAGGTAACAACTTAACAGCCCTAGACTTCACAAAATGGGATTCTTAAAACAAAGTTTCTGATTGAAAAGGAACAATTGTCTGGAACATTTTGGCAACAGTTAGTTGTCAATAGCGATGATATATGCGCTAAGGTTCAGTAGAACACAACAAACGATTTAAGAAACATTTCAAGACTTAGTCTATAGAGCCATAAATTTGGGGGTGAAAATTCCCTTTAGGTTACCGCGTGGGTAAACTCTTTTGTCCCCTTTATCACCGACAATCGTCCCAGCTGCACTGTTGACCTTGTCGTCATGGACGAATGACCCCTGTGTGCTAACGGGGTAATAAAGCAACGACGCCTCTCTTATCATCTATTGGCTAAAATGTAACAACGCGGTTCTAGCTGTACGGCAAACATTTTACAACTATAGGCCACACTAGGTACAGCATACGAGGGGTGATCAATAAGTCCTCGGCCTCACCCAGAAATAAGGTGCATAACTCAAATTTCGGGGCATAATTATGTAGTATGACATCTTTTATCAATATACACCAAATCATCAAATCATTACAGATGACACTCAGTAACATTAGGTGAGGTAGAAGGATAAAAACATGGACAATTGAGCTGTGACTTGAGGTGTGCTGGCCGACTTGCTCTGCTGAAAGTCAGATACCCGCTTCTTTTCAGTTGAAATAAGAAGGGAATCTTTATCAAACATTTTGACAATGTCTTTGCAGATTTTATGTCGATTCATGGCATGAAGAACTCCACCCACACAGCTCTGACCACAGTTTTCCCTTGTTTTTCTCGTCACTTACCTGATAGTTTTCAAATGGACGTTGACTAAAAAGGAGGGCCACAATGACTTGAAGTTTGGTGGATATTGCTAAGAGATGTCACACTACGTAATTATGCACCGAAATTTGAGTTGTGGACCTTATTTCTAGGTGAGGCCGAGGACTTATTGATCACCCCTCGTATAGGCCACACTAGGTACAGCATAATATTGTATTGACCAAAAGGTGACTAAAAAAGTTACGCCAAATACCGGCACAAACAAACAAATAAACAATAAACAAACACTTGTGCAGTGCAATTTACTAATAAAACCAGGTGGAATGAACACCTGAATAATCAGATGCCTTTTAACTTTCGTCAGCCGGGTGTATATAGAAGATGGCGGTGTTTATTCAGTAATGGGGTCAAGAGGGCGGTACAGGGCTCAATCACAATTGTCATAAACCAGGGAGAAAGAAAATCCTGTGGTACTGTAAATTGGTTTATTTTTGCTGGGATTGGATTTCGCGATGTGGTGGAAAGTGGGTTTTAAGGTCGCGGTCAAAACAATACTGAACTACAAAAACATGTATTCATAATGCCATGATTCTGTGGGGGAGAGGCATCGCAAAAACTGGCACAAATATTTCGAGATTTACGGTAACACACATTTAAACAGGGCCACTATAATACTCCTTTTGAATTCCTGGTTAATTTCTTGTAATTTGTAAAGAAACACCCATTATAGTTACTGCATAGGTCTGGCTCAGCTTTTACAAGGTACTGTAAATCGCGAAATATTTGCGGTGGTTTTATGTTTGCAGTTTTTGCTATGACCTCTTTCACTGGGAACCCCTATCACTTTGACACCATGAATTATGTTTTGTCTTGCAATGCATTTAACTGCGACCTGGCCTTAAAGCCAATGCAGTGACCTTTATACAGCAGGCCAATGCAGCAAAAGTCACTGCAAACTTCAAACAACTTACATTTAATATTTCTGCAATCTGAACGTACATGTAACATGCGTACATACTGACTAGAAATGGCATAAACTTATTACTTGTAGAAAGTTTGGGACCCTGACAAAGGTTTTAAATTAAAGGTTCTAACAACATTTGTAAGTTGTAGACAACACGAAAATAAAGCACTCAAACACAACGTTCCAACTCTTAAAATTGAAATTTCTCTAGAATTCCTCAACCTACCACCCCTACACACCCTCCCCAATCTTTCAGAACATCTGCCTCACCAAGGCCAGGTTAGGTTAGGTTTAGGTCAGGTCTCAGGGTACAGTTCTATTATTAACAAAGAATGCTTTCCCTGGGAATGTCACGACCTTCAGTGTACACACAATAGAGCATTATAATTACCTCCCATAGACCTAGACATGTTGTGCGGCAAGAAAGTCATGTTCTCACCCCCACTGACTTCTTGGTATTTCAGTGTCTGTATGTTCACTTAAAGTTGTCAGCTAAAAATGTAAGAATGGTCAAAACATGACTGTTAGTGTTAGATATCTAATTTTCTTTCTTGACCTCAGCAAGCTATAGGCTGTCAGATATGAGGAGGAACAAGCAGATAGGACACTTAAGCTTGCCAGATGTTTTGTCTTTAACATTTTAAAAACAATTTTCATTGAATTCGAAAATTACCCAATATAACATGTTCCAAGCAAATCTGAGTACTTATGATATTTAATAAATGTAAAGCAGTCATCCCCAACTGAATGCATGATGCTTTTTCAAGTACAGCTTATAGCTAGTGTAGCTTTTCAAAATGTTGATTAGTGACTGTGCAATGTAGCTTTGCTATGGTTCATGTTTTCAGCCAAGCACAATTTTTGTATACAGGGTTATGATCACCATGATTACTATCGTCAATAAGTGTGTTGGGTTCTTACGTGCAGAGGTTTGACACTTGAAACTAACACCTAAAAAAGCTCCCTCATACACAAGGCCACTGGCTTTATGTCACCATCCAAAATGATAAATGCAGTCCCTTACAACATGTCCATGAAGAACTACACACTATTATAAAATCTCTAACAGTTTGGGGTGTGTCCTTTTTTAGTTTTTATGTTACTCAGTCTGGACAGAAAATGAACAAACGCACGATTCTAAAACTTACCCTGTGAAAAACGTTGATATACTGTGTATGTGAAATCTTCTGAGACGATTCCACAAAGAAATATAGTCACAGAGAGTGCTATAACACAAGTCTGAACAGAAACTGCTTAGTAGACAAACGTACGATTCTAAAACTTACCTTGTGAAAAACGTTGAGATACTGTGTATGTAAAAACTGCCAGGACAATTCCACAAAGAAATATAGTCCCAGAGAGTGCTATAACACAAGTCTGAACAGAAACTAAACAAACGCACGATTCTAAAACTTACCTAGGCTTGTGAAAATCGTTGGTATACAGTACCATGTATGTGAAATCTTCTGAGACAATTCCTCAAAGAAATATAGTCACAGAGAGGGTTATAACTTATAACACACTATACCTGATGTAAAAGACTGGGGTGTGTCCTTCTTACGGACTTAGTCAGCGCAGAAACTAAACAAACATGATTCTCGCCACAGCCAACCTGGAATGTCCTCATCACATCCAGGTGAAACATAAACATCACACACAGGTAAGACAACAACAAGTGTCTATACGTACCAGCGGTACACAAACGCAAGGTAGCAGAGGGTAGAAGTTACTCATTACACAAGAAACTGGATAAAATTTAGAAATAGTCAGTCACTGCATCCACTGTCTTTTACTGTCAGTTACTGCATGGTGCCTAATTTGTCAGTGACTTCATGACTGGTAGATATACAGTCAAATCTGTTTATTAAGTGAACTGAACACTTCTACATAAGGACCACCTGCCCAATGTGAACTTTTTTAAGTCTTAGATAATTTTCCCCATTGACACAAGCATGATAAAAATCCTGTCTATAGTGACCACCTGTCCACATAGACAATAATCTTTAGTCCCCTCAAGGCCACACCAATTTAATTTCTTGGTCAACGGATTTTTATTTTTAATTTTAGCAACAACAAAAATCATGAAAATAGAAGGCTGGGGTCAAAACTTGCACCTGCCTCTGAGTTCTGTTTTCCTGTTGATTTTCCAATCTAGCATTTTTTTCTAAATTCCGTTAACCAAGAAATTAAATTGGTGTGGCCTAAATCTGCAGTTTTGACTGACATGTATATGGCCGGAGGAGCAGAGATCTAAAGCATCTTATAAGTTTACATTAACTAGCTGCTCAAATCAGCTGCTGACAGCAACAAATGCATACTATCAGATAGTCACAGTCACCGAACCTGTGATGTTTCTGTTGACCCCACCCCCACCCACTGACATTTTTTACAACCTACATCAAACAGGAAGACAAAACCACAAACTACAGGACCCTCCACACACACAAAACTACTGCGTCTAATGAACCCATAACACTGCACCATTTTATTAGCTAGTAAAACCAGATGTCAGCTAGTTGACAGATTTCTAAGGGGACTTTGAGTACGATACGTAAAAACCTATTGACATTTCACCCTTAGATTTACCGTACCACTTTTCAACAAACGTGTTGGGCCACCATAGACAGTGGTATAATTCTAGAACAAATCTTGCTCATGTTCTTTAAGGATTCCTTTTCTTCCTGACACACTTGAAGACACCTACTTTATCCTACAGGTAAATACATGACTCAGTATAAAGATGGTGTTCAGTAACAAAAACAAACATACTAGATAGAAGGAAAATTTTACTGTCACGACAAAAGTTCAAATTTCTAATAAAGCTTTCGTAAGATCAATTATCAACATTTATATTAAAAAAATACAAACATTATACAAGACCAAATTTTAAATAATGTAAAATATTATGTATGATAGAAACTAGTTGACATTAATATGAAATCTATAGCATTGACCAAGCATAGTTTTTAGGGATGGAAAAACTGGATGCATAAAATTTTGTACTTTTATTTGTACACCCAAAATAGGAGCTATGCACCTAATTTGGGACTGTGGGTGCACCAGTGCACCTAGATTTGTGTAAGGTTACAGATAAACTAAGTCTTTAAGGTACTATGATTCTACACATAGTCTAGTACACAGTATGTTCTTGATAATTTTTGTGTCAGAAGAAATAGTAAAATCTTTAATTTGTTGCATTACCTGTCAAAATTACATTAGCTACTAGTATAGAATTTGGGTTCGAAATTTTATGTTCGCTTGTTTTGCTTTCTTTTACTTTTTGTTGAGCACCCAACATTTTTCCTGTGCACCTAAATTCTTACATAAGGTGCTACCAACTTTGCAAAATTACTATTCCACAATAATGGCTTTTTTTGCCTTTTTTTGTGTCAGCACTTTTGCATAATAGTCATGTCAGACAACCCCCCCCCCCTCCCCCACAGACAACAGTGCATTGTTCCAGTATGACACAAGTTCACCCCAGTTCCGTGGACCTAAAATTCGGACTGTTTAGAAAATCACCCCAGGCAGATCTGAACGCCTTTTACCAGTAAATTCGGCAGAACCGTCCTGACCTAGATACCGGGAACTCAAACATACAGTCACCGCGTTTGTCACAAACATTCGCGTTCAAAACAAACAACGCTACTCCAAACATTCCAACAGATAGTCCCCACAAACTTATTAGTAACTCCAACCAACCAGGTGTCTTAGCAAACATTCCAATGTGACCTTACCGTAGTCCGAAACACTTCAAGGTCAAACGTACGCCGAAGCGTAAAGTTGAATCATGTTCAAGTTTTTTTGTTTTCGGACATGTCCGGATGAAAATTCACCTCCCTAATGAGGAAAGTTAGTCGAACAAAAGTCATGCATGGCTTCACCTAAATTATAGGGACATCAACTAGTCACTACACATACCTTCATTTTCACCTCCTCTTTGCAGTAAAACCGTATGGGAACTGATTTTTAACCCTCCTGTGGCCGTAGTGGGTTAACCTGTGGGGGCCCGAGCTGGCAGAATTTATAGCAACACACGGCTACAAAGGAGAGTGTTGTGGAGGAAGGTCACCCGGGGCAGAGAGTTCACACGGCCCTACGTTACTTTTACCTCGGCAATTATCACACCATTATGGCCCTCCCCTGGGAACAATCACGATAAACGTCACCACACACACCACCGAGCTCACCTGACACGAACACGAGCCCTGTCCGTGACGCCAGGCGCTGTCAGGGCGCTAAAGTTATGTCCTGGTAATGGGAGGGGGGTCAGAGCGCTAGTGTGTATGTCCCTCCCCCATGCATGTTTGCTTGTCAATACTGCATACCTTTCCTCAGGTATGCAGCCATGAATGGCCACCAGGTGTAGGGGAGAACAAAGGTGTTCACCTCTCCTTAACTCCCCCCGAGACGCCCTTCTCAAGTTACCCTCTACCGTCTAACCCCAGCAGACTTAAGGATCAACAAATCAAGACAAAAATCTGACAGAACTTCTTTCAAAAACTTCACCTTCAACCTGAAATGGTAAATAATTTTCCCTGCCTGTGTGATCCGGCACCCCCGTAGAGCGTGGCGAATGGTTTCTCCTGAACAAAGCCCAGGCCACACCTAAGTCAAGAAGGCAAGAGTGCAAACAAGGGGACGTTGCCCATGTATGGGCTGCGGACTTACCACTTCCTGTTGAGATCTCACGCCCGAAGGATCCCATCCTCGGATCTGGGTGCCCAGATCTTGGTACACCTGCATTTTTGGTGGGATCATGAGATCCGGAAATCACAGAGCTTTCTTGGAACACAACACACCTGTTGGGCGTCCCCACACGGTGATCAAAAGTGGACTGTTCCGCCCACAGACAAAGAATTCAGCGACACAATAGGCCAGCGTGTAATGCCTGAATAATTCAGGATCTCTTACAAACCGCCAGACCGGTCCGACCGGCCCGGGGTAGCACAACAGACAAGGACGTCCGCCTTTACACACGAAAAACAAAACAACAGACAAGACCGAGCCTCAAACAAAGGGCACAGGATTACACAGACAACAACGGAAACACACACAGTAAAACAATAGACAAGGAGGGACCAAATACACCGAAACAACAGACACATACGAGCCACGCAAGCCAAAACAAAGAGCACAGACGACCATTATATAAAGGTTCGGGGTCAATTACAAAAGAGTGCATTTTTATAGCCTGAGTCATGACTAATGTGCGGACCTTGGTTCTACGCAGTAAGAAAAACAATTGTAGACAATTTACTTCTTTTAGTGACTTTCCGTAACTCTTTTTTTTGCCTTTTCTGGACCAAAAATATCATATTTTACATTACCTTTGATATCGGAAATGTTAGTCCTATGACCTGAGGGATGTTTGTAAATTTGTGTGTCCTTGCAAAGGTCAACCATAATCATACATCTTGGCTCCAACTTAGCGGAAAACTTAGTGTACAACAGGCTTCAACTTACATGCTTCAGTTGGCAAAACCTCAAGGCTTGTTTCTCACGACAGTTCCTTTAAAACTGACGCTACAATTTTGTATAAAGACACAATCTTGCGTAGCACAGAATGTTGTGTCAACAGTGACGAAACTTTATTCCATTCGTGGGTTATGCGACGTTTTTGTCAGACGTTAAGTGGCGAACATCTGAGTTACTGTCATGAACAATTTAACGTGAACAAAAATGGCCTTGCGTTTGTCAACAGACCGGCTCGTAAGGTAAATACGGCCAGTGTTTTGTGATCAAACAGGGGAACTTGTAACATTGTGGATAGCATTGTCGGTAAATGTTTGTATTTGGGCTGAAGGGGCAAGGCGGCTTGCTTAATGCGTAGTGAGTTGTGTAGGAGAAGGGCAACCAAACTTGAACCTGGAACAGTTTTGAAACCAAAGTCAAGAAAATGGTTTAAACACTGTAAATCTTGAAATAATTCACAGTGGTTTTATTTTCACAGTCTTTGTTGTAGCCACAAATATGCATTTCTAATATTACTTACTGTATAAGTAGTGTTATAGTAAAGCAGAATTTGTCTCAACTGCAAACTTAAAACACAGTGAAAGTTTCCTTTCCCGGCCTCCTACTGCAAAATCAAGTCCTTGCAAAAATAAATGAATTTACAGTATAATAAAATAATATTGACATTCTAATGTCATAGACAACCTTGAGTTGTCAAATAAGTAATATATAAATTGATTTATGATGACACATTGACAATGATGCAACAGACTTCAATTGTAATAGACTGATCCTGACTGTCAATTACAATTAGCAGTTCCACCAATGATAGCATAGCAGTTCATAAAGGAGCTGCTGCACGGCCTTAAATTTTTCCCTTTTTTCATGTTTTTATTTTGCATTTCTATGTTTTGACAGAGGTGGGCGGGGCTATGGGATCGCTAGTGTTGTTAAATATTATGAATATGAAGCAATCATGATTTCTATGTATCCATGTATTTGTTCAGCATAGATTGACCCTTGATGACCTCTATGAAAATATAATTTTTTTTCAAAAATTCACCATCTCAAACTTCAGAATGTAAATCCACTAGACAAATTATGACTAAACATCTACATATATATTATATATATATATCGTTGTTACCCCCATAAAGCCCCATCAGGGGCAAAGTAGGGGGGAGTTGCGAGGTCCTGGGCTAAGGCGGGCAGGCCTCCAGCCTGGCAGGGAACGACTCAACGGTGGGAGCCGTCGCAACCATGCCAGGCAGGGCATTCCACTGGGGAATAGTGCGGGGGAAGTACTAAGTATTGTAAACTTGGCACAATGGGGAAAACTGACGTTAAAATGGACACTGAGTGAGAGTGTTGTATAATAATGGCACAACAACACATTCAAGTTTTACCAGTGTAGCACCCCAGAATCCCCCATAGCCAAAATATACCCGGGTACGTTCTGCCCAGGGGTAGAGTCTGGCCTGCTACACCTGTATCACCATTGACTATCGCATCTTCAGATCTTTCCCACGCAAAGAAGGCATTCAGGCAAAAGATTTACATCTTGTCAATCCTGATGAGGTCAGACTGGAGCCTCAGGGCCCTGAGAAGTTACACACTTCATTAAGACATGGGCCAAGACACTAGAAACCTGGGCCAAGACATGAGATGAAATAGACATTTGCAACAAGGCATGTGGGGTCGTGTGGCGTAAGGGCAGGGTCTTCAGCCCGAACCTGGCGGTCCCGGGTTCGAATCCCCCTGACGCCACCGATGTTGTGCCCTTGGGAAAGGCACTTTGCACGACTTTCCTCACTCCATCCAGGTGTAGAAATGGGTATATTGTTCTCTGTACGTGGCACTGTTGAAATAAGTAATAAGTTACGTCCCTCGGATAGGACGCTAAATGGAGGTCCCGTGTTTGAGGAGAGCCACACCTCAAGCACGTTAAAGAACCCAACACACTTATCGAAAATAGTAGGGGTCCTTCCCGGTGTGTGTGGATCATATAAATCTGTCCGGATATGCAGCTTGTACTCTTCAGTACAAACCTGGTGTGTTACGCCTTCATGCGGTTTACCGGGTATGCAATACAAACAAAACAAAAACAAAACAAACAAAAACTTGAGTGCAGTGCCACTTCGTCCTTGTCTGTCCAAAAACGACATAGAAAAACAAGGCATGAGCCAAGACATGTCGACTGCACTAAGTGGTACTAGACATGAACTAATCACAATTTTATGCCAAGACATGAGACAAGACGTTGCACGTCTGACCTTAAAGACACAAGCTAAGATGTCTCACATCTTATAAGTATTGCTCTAATGTCTATATACTCGGTGCTATCTAAACTGGCAGTATCAGAATATTAATCATACAATGCCACATTATTTAATTTTTGTCATAAAATGCATATGATTATAGAAACTTGCAGTCTAAATACTTATATCAGTTTTTATGTTTGCTGTTGAGTTTTCAGACATTGATTGAGCCAGCCAGAAACAGAAAAATGGCTGCAAATCTTGAAACGTTGAATTTTCTTAATCTTTGTGGTGACCTCTCAAAATGCAAATTAATGACACCGTGTTTCCATTGTATTACTATACTACAGAACCGTTTCAACCACGAACTAAAAAGAACGCAAAAAAAACGCCTTTCCCCTCCTACAAGAAAATTAAGTCCCTGCAAAAATAAACCAATTTACAGTACATCAAAGTAGCTATTACCACAATAGCAGGAACCTCCTACAACCTTGGATCTGATTAAGGGCTAAATAATTTAGTAAGCACCGTGTCATTGAAAGAATTCAATCACTATCTATTACTTTAACTAACCTCCAAACAAAGCAGCTATTTCATTCTCTCTTGTTGGGGCCTGCATGCCTTTATACATGAGGCGTAGCGAGCTATTTTATCTCGCCGTTAATCATAGCCGGTCCATTCTAATCCAACGTTATCGGTAAATTATTCGTGGTGCGTAATAAGTCGCTTTGCTTGTAATTGTAGCACGTTATTTTTTGTCCTGAATTCATCATTAACGGTTATTGACAAATCATTCGTATTACAAAACTGAACGCAAGATTGTGCAAAAGTTGGTATTCACACCCCCATGAATGCAATGGAACAATCCAATGAAATTGTTTCCAAAATTAATATTTTGCAATAACAAGTCAATTAACTGTCAACTGTTGCCAGTCCACTTGAATTTACCATTAAGCGCTGCCAGCCCCTCTAATTTTACTACTAGGCCTTGCCAGGATCCCCCCATGCAGACCCTTTCTTATACTAGTATGTGAATATAAATTAAGAACAATTTTATCTGAATATTTAAGTAGACAAGTGTTCTGCATCATTGCTGAAATTTATACATTATACACAATGTAACCTTAAGACTTTCTGCTTTCAATTAAAACAACTGAAACTTCGGGGCAATTCATCATATAAAGTATAAAGCCTTGTATCATTATGTTCACCAAAACTCAAATCATAATTTGGTCATTTCATTGTATTCATTGCTGAAATTAATACATTCCTACACAATGTTACCTAATACTATTATATATCTACTTTCAATTGAAACAACTTTAATTTTGGGGCAAAATTACAGTAATTTAGCCTTGTATCAATGTCTACCAAAAATCAAATCATAACTTGTTTATTTCATCAAATTCATTGATGAAATTTATACACGATTTGTAACCTAAGACTGGCTGCTTTCAATTCAAAGACACTGTTTGAAAATGAGACCAAGACCCAAAGGAAATGTTCTCCACTAGTAACCTGAAATGTTCTGGTGAATACCACACATGTCATGGGAGCCCCTTGCTCAGTGGTGTGTGTAACGTGGTTTCATCCCGTCTAAGCCTGGACCTTCTGTGTTTGTAATTAAATTAGGAAAAAGCCTGACCACAGAATACAAGCTATGGGGTAAACATGGTAAACAACGCATTAGTCTAGGGGCCACACAGGCACCATAGGCTAAAAACTGGAAAACCATTAAAACGTCAGCAATTTCTTTTGAATGCTTTAATCTTGGGCGCCCAAATTTTGTTTGAGGCAACAAACTACAGTTTTTGAATGCAGGTTTCTGTGTATGGAAAATCCATTTAAGGCAAGCTTGTCTCAAATTTCTGATTTTGAATACTTAAGCTACCGTGTTTGTAAACTATGTCAAATATGTGTACAAAGTGTGTTCAAAAGTCTGTATGCTTCCACTGAAACAAGCTTGAGGGGCATTCCTGGGATAATCTTTAACATGGCTCCGCGGTGGCGCAGTGGCAGGGTGTTTGGCCCCAGAATCCAGAGGTACCGGGTTCGAATCCGGGGATCCCTGATTTGTCCCGTTGACGTTGTGCCTATGGGAAAGGCACTTTACACGGCTTTCCTCACTTCACTCACTACAGGTGAAAATGAGTACTTAGCTTTAGTTATGGACATCCCTTGGATAGGACATTAAATGGATGTACCGTGTTTGGGGAGAGCCACACCTCAAGCATGTAAAAGGAACCCACCACTCTTATTGAAAAGAGTAGGGGTCCTTCCCGGTGTGGGTGGATCATATAAATCTGTCCAGATATCGGCAGCTTGTACTCATTAGTACAAACCTGGTGTGTTATGCCTTGAGGCGGTTTACCGGGTATGCAATACAAACAAACACTTAGTCTAGTATAAAGCCTTGTTGTAATGTCCACCAAAACTCAAATCATAAACTAGATTCTTCCCTACCCGTCTTTTTGTTGTTTCTTACATCCTGAATTTCAAATGATCAAATGATTTGACTTTTGGTGCACTTTGATATAAGGCTTTATCTTTTAAAATTATAATGCCCCCAATTCCAAGTTGTGCCTGTTATTTTGATTTCTGGGTCAGGCGACACAAACGTTTGTATGTGTGTATGTCAATTCAACATAACAAATTTGACTCAATATCATTACCATTTTGTGATGTTAGGTGGCTAAAGTTGGATGGAATAAAAGCATTGGGAAAGTTCAATCTTAACTAATGTTGTGCTGACAAGAATTAAGACTTTAACAAACAAACAAACAAAGTTTAAACTCACCGTGTTGGAGGAGGGAGACAGGATGTTGACGTTGCGGAACATGTCGCGGTTCAGGTACGGTCCGGGAAATGACGGGAACTCCTCGCTGGTCTTGCCGAGCCAGTAGAGCGTAATGGCAACCTGTACGCATCAACACGACAAAGCGTCAGAAACAGGCTGGGATTATCATACTACTCCAAACAGGTTTGAACTATCTATCTTACACGACTTTCTTATAATATATTGTTTTAAACAGAGTGAGTACTACTGTCTTATCTCATCTCATGATCATCACATCTATCCCTTAGTCTATCTATTTGACCGCTTAAGGGCACTATAGAACATCTGACAACCAGTTTTCTCCACCCTTCTTGGTTTTCTGTTTTTCTTGACATTTCACTTAGTGTCATGCCTGTCTTTATCCTCCCATCTTTTCTATTGTCTTATAACCTCTCATTCTTCCTCCCTGGACGGTTCCTGGCATGATAGTTTTGGCTAGTCCTTATGACTGTGACAGGTGGCTTTACCACTTTGTTTTTCTTTTATTTATGTTAGTTAGGAGGTCTTCATACAGACCAATGTTTTGCTTGACTCTATTCTGCATCTAAGATACAGTCTCTGTATGTATGTGATCCCTAGCTAGAATACCTTAACCAGAACCCTCTACTGTTCATACAATGTACTGTAAATGCAGAATTGTTTGTGGTGGTTTTTTGTTCTCGGTTTTCGCGGGGAACTCATTACCGCAAACTTCAAACTACCGCGAAAAGCCGTTCCATCGTGTGACTGTAGTGCTACTATTGTTTCAAACGTGAATTTAAAACCACCGCGAACACTCCATTTTCTCCCTACTGCGAATCTAAAACCACACGAACTTAGATGCGCTTACAGTATATTGCATTTGGTACTGTACAAAAGTCAACAGAACATCAGAAATGTACTCACATTCTTAAGCCTGTTCCTTTCCTCTTGAGGGTCTCGTCTGTGGAGGAAAATATTTGGAGCATTCAGACAACATCATACTGTAATACTGTATGACATGATTCATAGCACTAATTAGAAGGCATGTAAAATCTAACATTGGTTACTCATATTGAGTCACAATTTTGAAAGTCATAGTCAAAATATCAAGCCTTAGGACACAATGTCATTGTTACTGACATGTACAATAAACTTTAAGTCTCATACATGTATGTCATTTGAAAGAATGTTACAGTATCTTTCTACATGTATCAGAAATATCTTAATAAAGCAATAGAAGTATAATTAGGAACATCCTCCAATCTTTTCCGTTGTCTACCTCTGAACATTTGAATTGTTCCTGAAAATAAGTTCATAATCATAGATAGATAATTACATTGTGATGTTGCTAAATGAATAGCAACATATAGCAGTAATGCAGCTGTTGACCTCTGACATGAACTCTGACATGACCTCACCCAATATGACCTAGTTTTGTAAGATGAAACTGTAAACAATTTGGGTAGCCAATCAAAACACAGATGTACCTTAAATCAACTTCTTTATATCTATCTACACAATGACATTTCTCTTAATTATCACATTGTTACCCATCTTTACTGTTACGTACAATACAATAAGTTATTTGTTGTACATATGTATTGCAGAATATCTTTGCTGTCCTATAACCTATATTAACTGTACTAAATATAATCTATTTGCTGTACTACAACCTACATGTATGACTGTTGTATTATAAGTAATTGTTGCTGTACACAGCCCATTTTCACTACTTTTAACTTGAACCCATTATTGACAGTATTACAACCCCCATACTGTACTAAAACCCATATTTGCTGTGCCATAAACCTTTTTTGCAGTACGATAACTTTGCTGCTTCATTCAAATCTTTACAACAATGGAAGAAATAAAGTATTAAGCAACATATCCCAACACTGCCATCTGCCCCAAAACTCTTCTGATCTCCAAACAACAACAGAGTGCCCCCCCCCCTCATCAGCTGTTCAGGATCTATATTTAATCTATGATGGTAGTGAATGACTGGGATTCAGTGTGACCTCAGATTGACACAACGATTTATACACTGATTAAAATCCCGAAGTTCTATGTTGTTTCTGCATTATATGAACTTCAAAGCCAACAAAAGCGATGAAACATTCAAATAGCCCATCCCATAGCTTGCACCTGTGTGTCAATACTCAAAACTCCACATACAACAACTGTGTAACAGTTAACGTTGGGTAACATAAATTCGGGATTTTTCCGATAATGGTTGACTGAAATCAATCTAGCAGAACAATAAACCATCCTTTTTTTCTATTATTCTGTCAGTATCATGTACTATCTTTGCACTAATCATATACATGGTAGATTTTGTCTCTAGTCGTGCTGACACCATAATATTTCAACTTGAAACTACCGTCCGCCGCACGCACAATGACGGTGCTGTCGGACAGGGGTGAACATTAATTCGGGAGAGAAAATTCGTCTTGAATATGTTACCGCTAATTACATTTTATACAGCAGCTATTCGTTCCATCCTTGGCTTGAGGAGAGTGCTATGGATATAGACGTGTCCAAGTAAAAAAATACACGAAAAAACGGCCGTACCGCACACATCAGGCCTACGGGAACAACCCGTGTGTTGAGTCGGTAGCTATAGAACGTCAAAGTCGACATCCACCGTCATGGCATCGTGTACATTATTCATGGAAAGTTAGCCGGATGCCGTAGCATTGATAATACTACTATGTCCATGTATTCCTTGTTGTGTTAGGAGCAAACTTTGAGGAAAATATCGTCCTCAGTCCACAATCACACGCAACATTTAGACAAAAAAGTGTTCCTCACAAACCTTTGTCGTCTGCTTGACAACAGGATTCTGGGTAATGATATGGCGGTGGGAAAATACACGTGCCGTAGGTTGTAGCAACAAAGATAGAGGGGTTTTGATGATTGATCACACTTAGAGTCCAATTGCAGGTCAGCAATTTTAAGAAAATAAGTTGTCTTGTAAATGATTGTGTTTAGCAGGAAGCGGATGTGACATTTGTCATATAAACCAGCCGACAACGATGTCGTGTGATTCTCCCACGAAGCCCTCAGCAGACTGTTCCAATAAGGGACGAAGAGTTTTTGTCCTCGTCGCCTTCTAATGCATGCTTATCGAAGCTTTTCAGACAGTGTTCTGAATACGTTAGTCTGTCAAGTTTTCATTTCTAGCGGTATTACTGATGTTGCATCTAGCACATATCCCTAAATACCCCGTTTTCGAAAAATCCCGAATTTAAGTACCCCACGAATTTATGTTACCCAACGTTACAACAACAACAACCCTCCCCCTAGTGGATATGATATCGTGACAACAGTGAGTGACACGTTGGCCAACCGCCGTCATGACGACCATTCACAGAGAATTTTGTCACACCCAAAGTCACCCACTGACAGGACTGGATATTACCATGGTAACAGAACGGGTCGTACAGAAATAACCCCCGAAGAGGGTTACCCTGCGCTGCCAATCCATGCGTTCATTCGTTGGAGACGCTATAATATATTTTAGACTGTAGCTTGCATGTTTAGCTTTGCTTAGGCCTTACAATCAGATAGAGCTATGGGAGAAAAGCAGGGACATATATCTACACTGTGACACAGGACACACTAGCTGCATATATATATAAACACAGTCACAGTAGGAAAGAAATAATTAATAAAACCAGTTACCCAGCGCCACTGACCCAAGCATACATGCTGCTGGTGTATAAGGATGAATCTGTAGTTTCTCAGGTCCTATACTACAACTGGCATGGCTGATAAAGCCAAGAAACTGCAGGCTTTGGGCGTGTGCATGTTGCTACACTGAGACACAGGATACAGCACATGGCAGCCCTGTGCACATGGTCGGAATACCCAGGCAACAGGAGCAGGCATTCCAGGGATGGCTGCCGCCAAAAGCAGAGAGGGTCGGAATGTGGTCGTCCTCGTGCCTCTACTAGGAGGGGATCGACTTCCCGGGTTGAACCAGTCACTGAACTGACAGCACAATACACAACAACAAACAAACAAACAAACAACAACAAAAGGAGAGAGGGGATCCGGAGGAATGTTGCCATCCTTGTGCCTCTGTTATAGAAGGGAATCGACTTCTTGGGTTGAACCAACCACTAGCGTGACGGCAAAACACACAACAACAAACAAACAAACAACAACAAATGCAGAGGCGAAAGGAATGTGTCTGACTGGACTGCATCGGGTGGGACTTAAGAAGATGGCAACCCTTAAGGGTAAATTGATGCTTAATTGGTAAAACTTATATGCTGCAAACAGTGACACAACCGGACACAAATAGGAACACGACCAGACATTCTGTCACTTTTGGACAATCTGGCATTGGACTGCACAATACCGATGATTTTCAACAACGCAAAACAATGAATGCTGGATAACAAATAACATGCTACATGGAATTAAAGTGACCAATTACACTTCCTGAGCAATCAATCGACAATGCTTAACGTTGAAATTGGAGGGGGCCAGCTACCATTTACGGTGAATCAAAAAAGTTTGATACCCCCTCTCTTTCTTTTTCTCTCTCTCGCTCTCTCTCCAATTTAACGTCTTTTAATACCTGTCACATGGGGGTTGGACGTGCTTGCACATGGATGGGGGAGCCCTTGGACTCCTCATCAAGTGCAAGTCTTTTTGTAGCAAGAGTTTTTACAGCTGGATGCCCTTCCTATTGCCAACCAATACCCTACTGTAGGGCTTAGGACATGGTAAATATGTGTTAACCCAAGTGCCTTTCCCAAGGGCACAACGCCCTCAAAGAAAATGGCATGCAGACCCTTACATTACTAGTAGGGCCGAGCTTAGGAGAGCTCAACTTCTCAGGCCTAACCAGTCGTTAATCTGACAGTTGACCACAAAAGCTGTAATCCCGGTGTTGTGAGCTCAACACACAGGGTCTAATCCTCCTGTTTGGAAAACCAACTTTGCATGTCAACGGAAACTTTGACCTTACAGCAAGATCTTTGTTGATGGCTAAACTATGCTTACATGGAGGGTAGACCAGCCCTAGGGAAAGAGTTTTTGTTTCCCATAAACGGTAAACTACAAGTTTTGTACAAGCTTCGTAAGACCGGACTGTAAGGTTTGATCCACTTACAACAGGATGGACCCCTACACTTTTAGATAGGTGTGGTGGGTTCTTTAATATGCATGAAGTGTACAATCATGTAGCTCTTTTCGAACACAGGATTTCGTCCCATCCAAGAGGATGGTACATCTAACCTTTAGGCTAGATGTACCTGAGTCAAGTGAGGGAATAGCCGTTAAGTGCCTTTCCCATGGGCACAACGTCAGGCCTGCTAGGGTTAATGAGATTCTAACTCAACAATCCTAAAGCCGGCGTCACAATTTATGCAAGCGTTGGCCGACTTTAATTTGTAGATCGCCCAAAGCTCGCTTAATTTCAAAATCGCCCGAGTGTCAACCGTATTTTCCAATATAAATCTCGGGTGACGTCCGTCGAACACTAAAAACTACAAATCCCCCATGAGATGGTACCATCTCTTGGACATGGACCAAGTCAGTATCGACTAACCTGGTACATGTAAAAGGCCAATATTTGGATCAACTTTGATTTCTAAAAATCGCCCGAAGCCCGCGTAATCGACAGGACGTCGGCCGTACTTCGGCCAAAAATACACATTTGAAGCTCGCCAACATGTCAGCCGAGCTGAATTTCTTATTTGTGACCCTGGGCTTAAGGACAAGACTACCTTCCTACCAGCATATTATACATTCTATGCTATAAATAGATTCAATTACATTCTAGAAGATAACCCTTACTGTATGGTAATAGGTAAATACATCCAAGAATGTCCACAACTTAATACCAGTAGTGTGAACGGTATATTAAACTCAACATGTTTCATTAATCTCATTTATTCATAATCATATATTTTGAATGTAAGATAATTCATTTGTATCCACTTGCTTCTTTCTACACATAGGTGTAGCAGACCTTACGAAAGTCGCTGTAGTTTTGTTGTGTCAAGAAAAATTGTCATGTAACGATTTTCTCACCGTTCCTTGGTGGTGAGGTCGGTGAGGTCGCTGGGTTCGAAGAGTTGGCTCCTGGTGAGGCCAAGGTCAAGACACGCCCGGAGAAACAGGTTCAAGTTGTCCTGTCAATAAGGAAATGATGTCATCAATTAGACACAGGGGCTTCTTACAACCTACAAAATTATTCTTACAGTATAGAGATTTATTAAAATATACAAACATGTAGTTCAACAGAGGGACACTAGGGGGACAAATATGCAATCCTTCCTTGGACTAGGAAAATGACAGACAATTAGAAACAAAGGCTTCTTACAATGTACAAAATCATTTTCAGAAAATTTTTCATAAACAAACATGTGCAATTCTACAGAGGAACACTAGGGGGACAAAAATGCAATTCTTCCTTGGATTAGTTAACAATACAAATTTGGTGCCAAACAGCTACCTTAGTATGCAGAGGGTTAAAAGATCAATCTCTACTCCAGTCGGTCAATGCTCAACTCGTTGTTTACTGTTTGTCTGTTGTTGTTTACTGTTTACCTCCCATCTCCGTGCTAGTATAAACTACAGTCTTGTCAGTTTGTCGTAAGGAGATAGTACGTTGTTGGTAAACGTCGACAGTTTGGCGTGAGATTCTGGTACATGTTAACACGAGACTTACCAGTTTGGCGTAAGGTGTCGGCAGGTTGTTAACCTTCTTGATGGAACCAGGCTGAATCTTCTGCATCAGTCTGACAGGGGTTAAACCAGGTCAAATGAGGTCAAATAAGGACACCCAGACTACTTTAGGCCTTAGAAAAAAACATTGTGTTTCTGATTAAAGAAAAATTACGGTTTGCAAGTACTAGGCATTTCTTTTATAGATTTCTACTGAAGTGATGATCTAACAAAATGAAGTGATGATCCAATAAGTTTTACAAATTGAATGTAAAATTGAAATGGATCAGGACAATACTAGAAGCATTCTCAACATCATTTTACAGATACTGTTAAATGCATTTAACTGTGCGTGGTTTTAATTTCGCATTTGAGACAATAGTAGACAAGTGGGTTGGAGGGCAAAAAATTTCTTGGCAGTTTTAAGTTCGCAGTGAAGAGCTTACCGCGAAAACCGCAAACATAAAACCACCGCAAATATTTCTGGAATAAACTGAACAAAGCAGTACGTACAATATTTACACATTGCTGTGTAAAATACAGGAAGTTTGTTTTGAATTTCATCACTCAGATGTCAGATAGATATAGTTTTCTGTCCCTTGCCAGTGGTCCACCAAAAAACAGGCTAGGGTTGGCAGGTTTTCGCTAGAGTGTTGGTCAAATAATCGGAAACACAGCATTTTATTCCCAAGGCCTAAATTACCTTACTTAAACCATCACATGGTACAAATTATCACCACATACCAGCAGAGTTAAGAGGTCGAGTTTAATTTAAAGTCTGTCTACAATTGCTAAAACTTGATACTACCAAAAGGCATCTTATCAACCTGTGCCGTAAATTCATTCATCTTCGCAGGCCGGGACTTAATTTTTAGGATAGGAGGGTAAACTACGGTAAAGGAGTTTTTTGCAGAGTTCTAATTCAAGTCAGCATTTAAACAAACGTAGTACAATAACTATAGTAGTACAATTGAAACACATATTACAATATCAAGATTTCGAGGTAGAGAGGCAAAAACTGTGAAAATAAAACCACTGCAAACATTTCAATATATACAGTATCTAGTATAAATGAACAAAGTCCATTATAGGAAGGTTTGTGGTAGGACAGAATTACAGAATTGCTTTGTTTTTATGTAAAGGTCACATAATTACATAGAAGCACTTTATGTAAGTGTACTGCCATCATCCCATAGCAACATTCTAATGTTGTCTATTATAAGTTACTGAATGCACAAACATTCAAACAAATGTTATCTGCCCAAATAACAGTGTGTTTACCATCTCACTCAAAGTAAATATGACAGAAGTCCAAAGAATGCAGATTGGTTTGATATTTGGTTTATATTTTACCAGCATTTGGTTGCAAAAACAAATATTGGTGATTACAAAACTTAAATAAATTATAGTTGAGTCCCATTATCTCATACCTTTGTCAAATGATGTAACATAAATGGATCTCAGGGATTATGCAAATTAGGTATTGATTTACATAATCTATGCCTATCATCCACTTGTACTTACTTGCAGAGCAGTGTTCCATCCTCCAGAGCTGTGCGAAAGTCTTTATTCCCGAACTGTTTTCCTGTGACGGACTAGAGTAGAAACAAGTTTTTACACTTCTAAATGATTGTAATTCAGAATAATTTCTAGTCAGATAAGCTGTACAAACTAACCTTCGTACTTATATATGGTGTTATGTACATGCGACGTATTATGTAAAACGGACGTAACACTAAGAACTGATCTCTATGCAGAATCCTGTTTTTGAAACATTTCAGTATTTTCAATTGCAGGTTTAAATAGACTTTTTAGTATTTTTTCAAGTTGTTTTAATGATACGCCTCCTCCTAGAGCAATGCTAGAAAAGAGTAATAAATTTTGCAAACATGTGTAAAACACTGAGAACTAATCTATAAGCAGAAGCCTGGTTTCGAAACATTTAGTATTTTCTAGTATTGCACTGTTTTAACGATTCGCCTCCTCCTAGTGCAATGCTAGAAAAGAGTACCATAATTCACTTTATCTTCACGGTAGCAGGGATCTCCCCAGAAATATATAGCAGGATGGGGGGGAGGGTGCCGGGCACAGGATACGTGTCGCGAGGGGGGAGGTCTGGAGGGGGCGCACAACTCTCAAAAGGAGAGCGGATGTTGCCTTTTGCCTTTTTCAGACATAATGGAAGTTATTTTCTGCAACTTCAGCTTTACACCTGAAATTTCTAGTTTTGAGCAAAATTACAGGCTTTGCTGGGTAAAAATTGGAAAAAATACCCTAACTTTGAAAATCAACAGGATGGAGCTGGGATTAGAACAGGATGGAGGAGCGCCACTGTACCATTCTTTAGGGAGACCCCTGCGGTAGTAAAATTTCACGGTGTAACGAAAATTGACATTTTCACTAAACTTTAACTTCACGGTGGCGCCAAGTGATTTATTTACTGAACGGATGTGTGAAGAAATTATAAATAATCAAAACAGCTTTTTTACGGTGATGATAAGTTCACGGTACAGAGGTGACCGTTAAAACAGTGAACATTATGTTACAGTGAAAGAGACAAGAATTAAAGTACTACATTTAGCAAACACATGGTAACACTGAGAATGAGCTGAAATCTTACATCTGCTTGGAGATCATGTTAATTAAACGTACCTCTATCCAGCAGCGGGACTCCTGCAGTTCCCTGGCCAGCTGGGGGTCCAGTACTTCTATAGGGGGGTCCAGACTGTCCAGATCCCCCCCTGCGTCGTCCCCGGCGGGGTGCATCATGGTGGTTACTGGGGGTATAGGGGGGTGGGATTATAATACTGTAAATGCATTGAAGTTCACAATTGGCTTTTATTTCGAGGTAGAGAGAAAATGAAGTGTTCGCTTTGGTTTTAAATTCACATTTGAAACAATAGTAGCAGTACAGTCATGGGTAGGCAAAAAGTCTCGTGGTGGTTTTAAGTTCGAATTCGCGCTGAAAGTTCACCGTGAAAACTGCAAACATAAAACCACTGCGAAGATGTCTGCATTTACAGTATATTTTGACACGAACTGTTTAAGAACATGCTCCGAAATTCTTCATCCAAAAAAAGGTAGGGGACAGAAGACAGATAAAAAATTTTGTGGTGGTTTTAAGTTTGCGGTGAAGTGATCCCGCAAAAAACGCGGACATAAAACCACTGCAAATATTGCCCTAGTTACCGTAGTACATGTAGCTGTAAATGCATTTAATTACCCGACATCTAAATTCCTCTGTTGAATCAATAGTTCTTGCACAGCATATCTTAGATGTGTGGAAGAAAAGTGACCAGGAAAACAGCAAATGTAAAACTAAAATTCTGCGAATATTTGAAGATTTACAGTACTGAAGAACAATGCACTGTGTGCTATTGCTACTGTTTGATATTCTGATAATTGTCAAACAAAAATATTGATCATTGCAGTATCTTTCACATGGGAATGTACTAGTAGACCAACTCCAATGCAGAAAAGACTCAAATATAATTGGACAACTACATAACTTCCAGCAAAGGAGGATTTTCAACAACAAAAAAACAGTAAAATTATCCCAAAAATTACAACTGGCATAAGCTCATTATTGTGAATGAATCAGTAATAACATTCTTTGACCCCTGCTACTAGACTATAGAAATTTTCATGCCCAAATAGAAAAGCCACAAATCACTTGATGACATGTGAACAGGGCTGTGACAATACTATCAAAAGGGCAGGCCACACTATTCAAAACATAAGGCCATGTTGGTTTGATTTAGAAGTGATTATATGGATGACATCCTCTAGGACCCCAAAAACTGATACCGGCGTGGGGAAAAATTGGTAAAAAGGGAAGTTGCCTTCATTATGAATATGAAATCGAAAGAACAAAGAACAGAATTTACAGAACATGGTGTACCGAACAATAAATATTCTTTGATTTTGTTCTTTCACATTTTTGGAAGACTTTTGCAAAGTTCTCCCAGGCTCAAAATATATTTTGAGCAAGTAATAAGTTTGCGATCAAAAATCAGTACGTTTTACAATAAGAAAAGAGGCATTGTAGAACATAAGTGACAATTCAATTAGTATCCATTTTCCAGTAATGTTTTGCAATTTACTGCATATATTTGCTATTTTTCAGCTTCTTTGTATAATTTACAGTATGGTCGCAAACATTCTTTTTTTGAAACAAAAACAAATGAAAAACAATACAAGTTGAAACAAAAACACAATATTGTTTGCGCAAAATTTGTCACACATATCCTCCCCAAATGTTTGCTTTGCAATTTGATACATTAAATGAAAATATCATACATACTCAGGGGTTTTTCTAGAAAAATTAAACTAGAGGGAACACACACATGCCAGGGAGAGAGTTCTATGTATTTATGAATGAATTGATTGCTGAGTGAAGGCTTTATGCTCATATTAAGCTAAAATCTGAATTCGACAAGGGGGTGCTGGGCTGAAACAAGAGGGTGCACCGCCCCTCTTTCCTGATTTAGATGAACCCCTGATACTTTAAAAAATTCCGTCTAATCCCAAAATATTCCAACCATCTCACACGAGAGCTACTGCTACATGTATATAACAATAAATATAAAACATATTTCAATTATGTATAAGTTATTTGGCTGCAACATTTAACATAAGGGAACTAGGCCTAAGGCTTTGACAAAAGACTGCTCTAGTTTTCATACCTGACTGAATCTGTTTATTTATTAAAGTCCATCTTTTGTGGAACAAACCTTTGGCCCCTCTAATCTAGTCTAAATTCCATTTAGCACAAAAATGTTACAATAATCTCATTTTCTAAAAGAAAGCATATGTTTAAAAACAGACAGAGATTAGATTACAACTTTGCTTAGCGTTGTAGAGAAATGTTTTTGTATTTTTGGAAAATCCAACAGCTAAAATCCTCCGGGATTTAGGAGATCAAAGGTTATTTTTAAACCAACCAAATTTTACGGATGACTGATTCCCAAACTGACAACAACAAAAAATCAATTTTTCTGCAAAAATACAAGAAATTCTGACTGTATATGCAGATCCAAACCGGATGGAGGTTTTCCTATTTTGTTTTTGTAAATTTTTCTTTATACAAGCGGCAAAGTTAAAGTAACGGTCCCCTCCTAAACAACAACTGTCGAGGGCTTGAAACCATCTTCAAATTTCTCGCTTGACTGGTGATGGCTTTACATGCCAAAACGCTACATTCCATCGTTTCATTTTTTACAACAACCCATTTCTTGCAAAATACAGACATTATCTGACCACAAAACGTTTAATTTTTTGGCAAAGAAAAGCGTAGGCTGGTTATAAGCGTACGCTTAGCAGTTGGCTACACCAAAACAAAAGGGGGAGGGGGGCGAAGACATAAAAACAAATCTTCATCCTTCCATTTCAACTTGACTTCCATTGGCAGTTTGTCCTTCAGTTTCAAAAACAATGTACCTGGGATTTGGTGACGTTAGATCTGAGCCTGAAAATGAATAAAATTGTTTAGAAATGGTAAAATCCAGGTGAACAGACTTACCGTGCACTTGGCGCGACGGCCGCGGGTCCTCAGGAATGACCCCGTGACCCCGATG